>NC_056726.1:1736670969-1736687709 GCF_019279795.1 Protopterus annectens | reverse complement strand
CCCAAAACATGCAGACAAGCGGATAATAGGCTAAAAAAACCCAAATTCTAGTTTCTTCAAGGCTAAAACTATCTTCTCAAAAGCATGCAAGTTGTTTTCACATCCAAAAGGGGAATGAAGATGAAGAAAAAGAAGAAACACCAATTAGTATAAGTAGAAGCACAGGCAATAACACAAATCTTAGTTTAGATAACTTCCGTTTCAGATTAAGTCATATGGTTAAGCAGCAGTCTATCTGGGACAAATGTTCCTATTAGGAGGATTAAACTTTATTATTTGAAGATGTACATAGTCATGTAGGTTTGCATTAAGTTAACAGGTTATGGAGGGAGGGTTTGAGTTTTTTTATTAAAGCAAAACAAGTTTTGTAAAATGTGACATAGGTTCCAATGTTAATGAAACTGTACAAAGGATTAATCTGACAAACATTGGTGGGTACATGCATCACAAAACATACCACACATGACAACACTAACATTCCAAGAAAATATGGAATGGTCTCACATGTATAGACAAAAAGGAAACTAATTATATTAAAGAAATGCAGAGTGCAAATAGCAATGCTACGGGGTAGACATTCAGAAAAAATAAATAAATGAATTTGACAAAGAAAAAATTTCAGGTTAGATATTCAGCAGAATATCAGGGACAAAAAAGGAAAAGTGAAGCACTTGTATTAATTTATAGACTAGCTCCAACAGCAATAGGAGAGGGAAAAAGATAATGTCAGATTTGGCAATAAGGGGCTACAGCCAAGGGATGGGGATTACACTGGTATGTATTCATATTCCACCTATAAACTGCTTCAATGGAGCTTAAAAATGGGAAGAAATCAGCTTTCAGCAAGTAATATTACTAACTGGCGGGGAGTGGCATTTGATTTGAAAAACTGGATATATCTGGGAAACCTAAAAGGGAAAATATAACAAAATAGGGTAAATTTCTGAAGTAATATATAAAATATGGGATACAAAAGATGCAAATTCAGTAAGAACTCAGAATTTACGTATTATTCCTGACGGGTACAATAGCATTTTACCATACATCAACAATTTACCATACATCAACATCTGCATTTGAGAACTTAAGACTCTTCCAATAACTATTTCAGATCATGCACCAATAATTGCCAACATAAAAATACAGGGTAATGAAATAAAGATGGGATATTGGTGCTTCCCCACCTACCTGTTTAAGCGAGAAATTTAAGGAAATGGTAGCGGAAATTATTAGGTTAGGATTCAAATTATTCCTAAAGTTATAACTAGTGAGCAGGATAAAATGAAAGTGGAGTTCAAAAATAGGGTAGAAATAGAGAGATCTGATTTAAAAGTAAAAGAATTAAGAGGGGCTGACAAAGACTAAAGTTTTGCAGAATATGGGGAATCTTGCAGAAACAGAAGAGGCACAATTGCAGAGTGCTAAAGATAAAATAATGGAGAATGTGGATAAATGTGCATGAGTTTAGAAAGATTGCCGTAAGCAACCGTTTTTTTTTTTTTTGCCAACTCCAGAGCACAATACCCTTTAGCTCAACCACTTGGGGAACAGAAAGTAGAAAGGGCTGCTGCCAAACTTAGGACCCAGAGATCTTGCACAGGTATTTGAGATATTTTGGAAAGCTTACGAAAGACTGGATAAAAGCAGAGAAGTGGGGAAAATCAAGAAAAAGCACAAATAAAAATATTTATGGACAACTTAAATATGCCAAGGTTAGAAATAGATGAGGCGCAACAATTAACAGTTAAGATACAAGAAGACAAACAGGGATGTATAACCAATCTGCTGGAAAGTCTCTAGGAGTAGATGGCATTCCAGTGGAAATTTGGAAGCTAGGAGGGAAGAAAGTGATAACAAAACCTTCCAGATGTTTAATATTTTAAAAGACGGGGAGGCACCAACATCTAGGGGAAAAAAAGCTGTGATGGCTGTAATACCCAAAGATAGTAAAGGCCCAACTGATCCAGCTTCACATATGCCCATTTCTATTTTAAACTATGATTACAAATGGTTTTATGTCTATAATGGCTAAAAAAAAAAATGGAAAAGGTAATACCAAAAGTGATATGGATCGATTTGGTTTTGTGGAGGGAAGGTAAACATTTGACAACATTAACAGAACAATGATGATCCAGAGAAAGTGCTGCAGTTGATGGCGGGTATTGATGTAGAGAAAGCATTCAACAAAGCAAGCTGAAGTTCGAGTAGGGCAATGGAAGCATTTGCATTTCCTGATGCAATAAGGTCATCTAGAAGGCAATATGATGGGGTGGAGGCAAAATCAAAGTGAGGGTTCCTCTGACCAATTGCATCTGAACTGAGGAACTAGTCTTGCCTCCCACTTTGTTATCTGTATTACATTTAGAACCTCCCACTTTGTTATCTGTATTACATTTAGAACCACTGGCAAAGAAAATAAGGGACTCAGAAATTCAAAGATACAATTGGTATGGTATTAAAGAAAAGTCTACTTTATTTGTAGACAATATTATTGTGCACCCAATGGAACCAGAAGAGGACATCTCATTTCTGTGGAACATTCTGAGACCGTTCCACTTTTTTTCAGGATATGAAATTAATGAAGATAAAACAAAGGCTATAGCTGTAGACTATGTTACCCACACACGAATTGTTTCAGCAATAACCATATTTACATGGACAGGATAAAACTTCAGAGTATGGATTAAAAAGGATCATGTTACAGCAGCTAAGGATATGTGGGAAGAGACTAAAAAAAAAGATAATACAAAAATGAGAAACTGGAAGCTTTTGTCTATGGATATGGATAGCAATATACAACCAGTAAATATATACGTTTTTAGTCCCTTTAATTTTAGACAGGTCAAGCATATTTTTATCATCCAGAGGAGAAGGGGTGGATAGTAATTACTGCAAAAAATAAAAAAACAAACAGTTGATTTTTTTTTTTTTTTTTTAAATCTGAGAGAGGAAGCAGTCAAGAATTTAGTTGGATAAGTTAATCCTCCCTAAAAACAAGGTTTAAGAAGAACTAATTTTAAGGAATATTTTAGAGCTTCACAGTTAAAGATCTTATACACAACACAAGCAGAAAGAAAGCTATAACTGAAAGTGGAAAGGGATGATGATGATAATGTGGGGAGCTAATTCAAGAAAAAAAGTGGGATTTTGGACGCAGATCCTTAAGCAGAATAACAGTCATAGAATACATTATACTCAAAGTAGCAGAAGATTTACTAAGAATTAAACCAACATGGGAATGGAGAAAGGAGATTCTGCTGATAGGAATGACTGCAATTAGGGGTCCAGAGAATAGGCAAGAGAGGGCTGAAATTTACTGGAGAAAGCTAGCAAAGGAACCAAGGTATTGGGAACAATTAGACAGGGAAAGGTAATAGAATGGGAACAGGTCAAGAAGACGTTTGGATTGCAGGCTAGTGACTACCTTCCCCATCAAGGACTGATATCAGAACATAGACAAAGGATATCAAAACACAGATAAAGAGAAAGATGGGGAATCCTAAATGAAAGGCCTGTACTGGTTGAGCTTTTTACTGAATCTTGAATAGAAACTAGTGTTTAAAAAAGGATAATTGGTAGGACAAAAAATACTGGATAACTATAGTAATCAGAGGTCAGGAAAAATTGGGAAGAGATTGGATAAGCTATTCACAAAGAAAGAATGGAGGACATGTTTATGACTCCCAGATATGCAACAAGATCTAGAAGATTTAGGATTTTTACCCAGAAGCGTTTGCATAGATTTTTACATTCCAAGCAGATGTCAAAGAATTTTTCCTCGGGTAGATGGCAAATATTGGAGGCATAACAGGTACCAGGGAGCGTATGTTCTCGGAATGTTAAGGAGTTGGCAGACTTTAAAAGTTCTCCAACAGAATACCCTCTCATGACACTGGGTGAGCAAAGGGAGTATAACTAAGAATTTTTTTTTGAGCTGCGATACAGGATCTGAATTGCAGACATAGTAAGGCTTTGTTAAGTTTATTTCTGGTGGCTGCCAAAAAATCAATTACTAGAAAATGGAAATACTTCAAGTATAGCTGGTTTAGTGAAGACCGTTAACAGAGACACAAGAACAGAAGTGAGATCTTTAGAAAAAGACTGGAGTAAATTACATAGAAAAAAAGGATAACTGTGGGAACAATACATGCAGAAAAATGTTTTAAAGGAGGAATGACTTAAGAGAAGGCAGGCATTGAACAAGGTATGTAATTGTTGCTTCGATTATATGGTATAGAAGAATATATGTGATATATAACGTTTGTCAATGTCAATTTGTTGTCATGGTTTGATTTAGTTTTATATAAATGCAAGTTTCCCTAGGTCACAAATGAGAACATTTGTAAAGGAGGCTAAGAGAGGGAGTTAATTCACCATTACTTTTTGATCTACTCAGAGATAGAACCCATAATGTAAAATACACAAATGACTGCATCACCCATTTTCTTAATTTTTCCGAAATATACCTCTTTTGGTAGCACTTAAGATGAAATAACAAAAAACAAAACCAAATGCAATATGTAAACAGTTTTATAAACTGCCTTAGAAACTTTACAGACAAATGTCATGTTAGAAAAGGAAGTAAAAAGCTGGGAATACAGACAGATTTGGTTTTATAAATTTAATATCTCAACTGTAAGCATACACCCATACTGTGAAGGATGGAACAGAAAAGGAAGAAAACACTGGACAATATGCAGGTTGACAGAGGTAGATTTCAATATTCTCTCAAGGGACGAGTACCCAATCAAATCATCTTTATGACCAATCAAATAAAACGGGTCAGCTGACCCATTATGTTGCTCCAAGACTATACCCAAGAGGATAGTTTAGTGACTTGAAAGTTCTTCTACAGTGTGTGTAAGCTATTCCCCCTCACCTCTTATCTAAACTTTCCTGTATTTGCAGCCATGAGGAAGGTCTGTCCATCTGGTGCAGGGAGCTGCACAAGAATCAATGTGCATCAATGCACATGGGCTTGCTTGGAATCTTCAGAAGTGAATAGCATGCAGAGACGAGGAAGAATGCTTAGCAACCCATATTGTAGAATGACACTGCAAAAGGACCTTGGGTCCCTCTGTCCTGCTGCACGGTAAATGGGCCAAGGACTCGAAAGGAACTTTGTGCACGTAGGGCCCCTTGCATTGAGGAAAGGATACATAGGAAGAACTAGCGGGATTGGAGGATCAAACAGATTTTTGAATGTAAAATAGGATAAAGAGGAAATAATTTACCCAGCAAAGAGTAAGCCAACAAGTTAAATACTCTGCTTCCCATTTCACCGACAAAAGCAAATCCCATTGAGACCTTGCCAGTAAATCTTTTTTTTTTTCACTTTTACAAACAGAGCAATAGAAAAAAGACCCAGATCAGACTACAAAAAAACTGACTTCAACAATTGGATAAGCTTCTGGTGTCATTCTAAGGGGATCCAGCATCTGTCTGCCTGGGATAACATGGACAAACCACGATGCTTTGCCAATGATATCCACACATCCAGGCTAGTTGCTAAGCATAATGCATCCGAGATTATCCAAGTGCAACTAACTCTGGGCAAGATCGCAATCCAAATTGTAGCTTGCTACAGATCCCCCCACCCCAGGATTCCCACTCCTCATTTCCTGATATACTGGAAAATATTATGGTACAACCTAACACCCTAATAATGGGTGATTTCAACTACCCCAAAACTAACTGGGAAAACTATTCATGTACCAACTCTTGTGCTCAACGTTTTCTGGAATTCATAATTTCCAATGCCTTGGATCAACTTATCCACAACCCCACCAGCGGCAGCAGTATCAGAGCGGGTAATTAGCAACATGACCTCTGGTGTGAACACCGGTTGCCCAATTCCTCTTGGTCAGATCTGGTCACCCTAGACATCCACATCCTGCCTCCACCCCCATTATGGAAACCACCGTAAAACATTTCTCCAAAGCTAACTTCACATTTCTTAAGACAGACGTGGCAAACTTCACAACACCCCATGTTAACGGGCAATAGAGGTACGACTGCTGAATCCTACACAAATGCACTTTATAAGCACTTACACAAGTGCATGTTTCCTGCCATCCTTAACCGAACCAAGATGCTATCCTCCAAAAAAAAGTAAGCCAATCTGGTGTTCCCCTGCCATAAACATACTCTGTTGCAAAAAAAAAGTAAAATCCCACGATTGGAGGAACTCCCTGGTCAGCCTCAGTAAGAAGCGGAGAGCCCTCATAACATCCTCCAAAGCTAGTTACGAAAACAAAAACGCCACTGATTCTAAAGACAACCACAAAGTATTCTATAGCTATGTCAAGAATCTCAATGGCAACACTCAGACCTGCTCTGACAGTTACAGCACAAGGGCACTAAATATACAGAAACAAACTGGCAGATAAGTTCAGTGCTAACTTTAGCCCCCTCATCCCCTAAAGACGGAAGAATGCAAAGTTCCTGTAATCACGGCTGCACAGGTAAAAAACACACTCTCCAAAATCAAGAAGACAGCATCCATGTGACCTGACAACATCCCAGGCTGTGTTCTACACGAACTAAAGAACAAACTGGCACCTCACCCAAGTACCATGTTCAATCATAGCCTCACCTCAGGATTTGTGCCCACTGAATAACACACTGTGATGGTTATCCCACTCCACAAAAGGGGAGCCACCATGGACCCCGGGAACTACCGCCCCATTAGCCTGGTCTGCAAGGCTATGGAACGTATCATGGAACTTATAAACAATGACATTGGTAATCTCCAAACCCTGGACCCCACCCAGTTTAGGCAGATCACGTCTCCTAAACCAGATAGACTTCTTTAAAGCGGTCACCAAAGCCGCAGATGAGGGTAAGGTGGTTCACACAGACTGTCTAGATCTTGCCAAGGCTTCAACACCATCCCCCACTCGATTTATAGATAAACTAAACTAGGTATAAATCCCTATGTCACAAGATGGGTTACCAACTGGCTCACTGACAGAACCCACACTGTGAAAGTAGCAGACTCCAAATCCAATTTCCGACCAGTGACAAGTGGAGTACCACAGGGTACAGTCCTGGGTCCTCTCATGTTTGGTATCTACTTCTCTGAAGTACAGGTTAACACAAAAGGTCTTTGGCTAATGAAATTCTCAGATGACTGCAAACTAGGAGCCAATCAAAACTAACGATGTGGACATCCTGTAAAAGGGCCTCACTGAGACAAATGCCTTGTGTTAAGGCCATGGCCTCAAGCTCAATGCCATAAAGTACATGGTCATCCCTTTTGGTAAAAACTCTGTACCCATGAACGACCACATAGGCGGTAGTCTACTTAACACTGAAAGTGTGAGGAGACCTTGGGACACAGGTGGACAGTACTCTCCTTTGATAATCTACTGCATAAAGCTTGGCAATCCGCTCACCAAGATTCCAGTAAAAAAAAAAAAAAAAAAAAAACGTAATCCAAACAGGAAACAACGCTGAAAACCAGTGGAGAAAATATATATTTTATTAAGCCACAACTCAATGTAGCTTTTCGTTGGCGCTACTACACCAACTTCATCAGAAATTTTAAAATCTCACGCCACTATTGTGACTAACTTTAAAAAGTTAAAAAACAGAACATGTGATCAACAAGCCCTCCTACGTCAACTATGAAAAGGCAATTCACCCTAAAAGCATTTACTACAAACACATTTAACATATCCCTATTTATATATTAAACCAGCAATTGTAACTTAATAAAAACACACTATTGCATTCAATAAGCCTATAATGTTCTGGCCAACCGCCTCAAAAATATAGCGGCTAACATTAATAAGCCATAAAATTATTCAAATATATCTTAAAAATAAATAAATATTAAATTATGGGCAAAGAATAATAATATAAAAACCAATCACAATCCTATATAAAACAATCATTCAGATGCAGGTATTGACTTGTTTGGTGTATACTATCCAGATTCCATACCAACAAACATAGCTTAAAGAAATGGTTAATAAATAACCCCCCTGGTAATCATCATGGTAAAGACGCGTCTTACCTATCCAAACTTCTCAATTTTAAGACACTATTAACTGATAGCATACTATTTAGGCCAGGAAAATGATAGGCTTCTAATTTTAACTGCCACATCAAGTGCTTGAATTCCAGCTTCAAAGATTCAGAAAACCCCCTATTGTCCATAAAGGTGAACTCATGATCGGGGTTCTCCTTAATGTGCTTCGCCAAGGCATTTTCCATCTTCTCTTTCTTGATGGCGTATAAATGTTCATACAAGCGCTCCTGTAACCTCCTGTCCATCTTGCCGATATAAAATACAGGACACAACGAACATTTGGCCAGATAAACCACATGGCTACTTGAACAATTGTATCTCCCCTTGATCTGGAGTTTGGTGTCCCTAATCGTGAAGTAGGTACCTGCTTTGACAAATCTGCAATATTTACACATACTGCATTTGAACATGCCTGATCTAGATGGAAGGCTCTTGGCTTTCATTTCCAAAATATTCTTATTAGGCCCTCTCCTAAAGGTCACTTTGGGATAGGACCCTAACTTGGAATGGCCTGAATTGTCTACAGGCAGCAAACACCAATTCTTCTTGATGATTGAAACTATTTCTCTGGCATCCGTATTAAAAGTGGTGATGAAACTACAAGAATAAATGCCACTAGTGTGGTTGGCCCGAGTAGGTAAGATGGAATCTGCCATAGGGTAACTCAAAATGGGGGAGGAAATAGCCATTTTCCCCTCTTAGTGCATACCTCATTGCACAATTCAACAAGGAGGCTCTCCGGATAGCCTCTGTTCAAAAAGAGATTCAAGATGAAACGGCACTCCTCCTGAAAGTAACTCTCCCTCGACACCATTCTGGCAGCCTTACCTGTTGGCCTTTAACTATAGATTTCTTTTGGTGGAGAGGCCGATCACTATTGAAATGTAAATAGGAGTTGGAGAAAGTTGGCTTCCGATGAGTTCTGGCTAAAAAACAGCCCTGCGCGGTATCCGTGAATAATTCCACATCCAAATAGGCAATCCTTTCCACTGAAAATTTTGAAGTAAATTTCAAGAATTCAGTTGAGATGTTGAAGCTTTCAACTAGAGAATCTGCCACAGCTTGGTCCCCCTTAAGGATGATAAAAATATCATCCAAGAAGCAGGTGTATAAATAAAGCTTTTCCTTGAATTATGGTGTTAGGAAACACAAATTCCTTCTCCCAGTAAGCCATCACCAGGTTAGCCACACTGGTCCTACAAGGCGACCCCATAGGTACTCCTATCAATTGCTGAAACCATCTATTATTGAATGAGAAGAAATTACAAGTTAGAATGATATCCAAAAGTTCTCTGACCATCAAAATCTCTTGCGCTGGTGCTTGTTTCATGGTCATAACTACTTGGATCCATTCCACTGCCACACCATGAGAAATGGATGAATATAAATAAATAACATCTATGGTTAAAGAGTGGCTATCTGCACTGAATGGGATTGTACCAACCTTCGCCAAAAATTACCATAAATCTTTGGAAACATGCGATTCACTACCTACATATTTCTTGAGAATTATGTCCACTACCTTGGCCACTGCATATGTTATGCTGCCTTTTGCACTGACCAATTGACGCATGGGGGGGGGGGGTCCTGAATATTTTTGTGAATCTCTGGATTCACAAAGAGCACTGGTATTTTTGGATTGAGGGTAGAAATTAAGTCAACATCCAAATCGATAACCCCACTGATAAACATATCCTCAAAATAGGAACGGACTCGAGCCATATATTTACATTTAGCTCCTTTCTAGATACTTCTCGGTATGTATCAGAGGCTAAAATGACTGATAACATGTTATTGTAATCTTTTGTTTCCATAGCCACCAAGCCACCCCCTTTATCTGGCTGCAGGAGTCTAACTGAAGAGTTACATAGAACATCCAGAAAATCCCTTTCCTCCTTGGTGATGTTAGAATGGACAGAACGTTTTGAAGTAAAAAGTGGATGTCCAGATCGCACATTTGTTCAAAAATACCCAAGGAGGGATGCAAAGGGGGATTATAAGTACTTGGTATATGAAAATGTTTGGTTATGGTTGACTGATCCCCTAATAGAAGGTTTAGCTTTCTCACAAAAAGCTAAAAATCCAAAATTGGCCACACAGGCCTTCCTAGTTGGAACAAAAGAAAAATCCTTGGCCAATAGGTCAACCAGTAATTGTGGAAAAGCAAAGTTGGAATAGTTGAAAATTTTAAAATCCATCCCTGTATTAAATATTATATCATACGAGGGGCAATCTGTAGGTGTAAATTCATTCACATTTTCAATTAATTCCTCCTGGTCTTGTACCAGTTTCTGTTCCTCCAATTCGATGACTGCTGTGGTAATTAGGCTTGTTCCTGAAAATTTACCCTTTCAGTTTCAGATGTTTGATTGGTTTGCTTAGATTGTGAAACTAAGCGGTCACTCCTCCTGTTCCGATTTTCATGATCTATTCCACTAACAGGTACTCCAATGACCGCTTCCTGATTTTGATTTGATGGCATGGGTTCTTGGGACTATCGGAGCTCCAAGAGCTCGTGGACTGAACCCCTTATAATTGCCTTGAGATTTTGGCGGCTTAGGATAAGCCACCCCATCCTTATAAGCCTTGATGTCTCCTTTGATAATCACATTGCCACAGTAGTCAGGAAATCCTTCTACGTGGCACACCATCACAAAAGGCTTCTCATTCAGGAAAAAAAAAAAAAAGAGGAGGTCATTGTTCCCCCTCTACTCGTCACTCATTAGACCCATTATAGAGTATAACGCCTCTTTTGGTATGTACCTCACAACACATCTACAACAACTGGAAAGGCGGCAGAAATACTTCACAAAGAGGATTACAGGCCTCAAACAGATGCCCTACGCAGACTGTCTAAAAAAAACTCCAGATTGACTCAGTCACATCGCCTACCCAGAGGCAATCTCTGCCTAACATACAAAGCTATGTCAAAACCAGAGTTGATGGACATTCTCCACTTAAAGAAATCCCAATCCCTCCAGGCTACATGCTCTAGGGACCTAAACCTTGTCACCACAATAAACAGAACATGCTTAAGGGATAGATCCCCGTCCCAGACACTTCCCATACTCGAACAAACTACCTATCTATAATCAAACAAAGCTCCTCATTAGCACTCAAGAAAAATCTGGATTGGATGGGAGATAGGAAATTCACCCTGGGATCACTTCTGTGGATCTGCTCAACAGGGGCACAGGAAAAGTTTTTTCTTGGGTGGCAAAAGCAAGGTTACCTTTTGGCTAGGGTTATATAAGCCCTAGGGGCAATAGCCTAGTACCTACCTATGAACCTTGGAATTCAGAGACCAGAGCTGTGTGGTCAAGACGAAGAAAGACACTAATGTGACAGTAAATAGAACTATAAACTCATTTTCCTAAGATGCAGTTTATGTCAAAGAAAGTACAGTTTTGTACCTACCATAAATGTAGATGTTCGAGGATCCCCATTGCTGCAGTCCTTACTATTGGGTATAGTCCGCCGTCCAGTCGGCCCGAATACCAGAGTATAAGGCTGACGTCGGTCAGGGCGCATTAGACTGACGTCGGTACGTCAGGGTACTAATGCGCATGACCGACGTCATATCCTCAGTCTTTTCTTGCCCCAGATGTCAGAAGACCCTAAAAAGACAAGGCCCAAAATACCTGCACCAAAAAAAAAAAGTACAATATATACAAGAATATATACAAAAATATAAGCATGTAACCTGACCTACACAACCACCCCTAAACACAGAGGGGAAGGAGGGAGGGTAAATTGGACTGCAGCAATGGGGATCCTCGAACATCTACATTTATGGTAGGTACAAAACTGTACTATGTTCTTCGTTCCCCATTGCTGCAGTCCTTACTATTGGGTAGAATCCCAAAGCAGAGGTAAGGGAGGCTGGCAAATCATAAAGAAGCAGGAGCTGACAACATGCCTTGCAAAACAGCTGTGGCAAAACCAGCCCTAGACTTAGAGTAGATAGGAAGGTGATAATGCTTAGAGAAAGTATGCACTGAACTCCAAGTAGCTGCTTCCAAAATATCCTTAGTTGCCACCCCCTTAGAAATGCTGTTGAAGTGGCAGTAGCCCTAGTGGAATGAGGCCTAATCCCAGCTGGAATCTCCTTGCCATGATGGGAATAACAAAATGCAATGCAAAGCCAATCCACCTAGAAATAGTTTGTTTTGACACAGGCTTGCCCTGTGAACTCAAAACAAAAGAAACAAACAACTGCTGAGACTGCCTGAAATCCTTAGTCCTGCTTAAATAATAGCGCAATTGCCTGTGTACATCTAAAGTGTGCAAAATCTTTTCCCCTTTATTTTGGGGTCTGCATAAAAAGTAGGCAAATGAATAGTTTGGTTTAAAGCCACACTAGAAACCACCTTAGGCATAAAGGAAGGATTAGTGCGTAATGATACCCTATCCTTATGGAAAATCAAAAGGGCTCTACTGCCATAAGGGCCTGCAACTCAGACACCCTTCTTGCAGAAGTAATAGCCAACAGAAAAGCAGTCTTCCATGACAAGTATTTCAATTCAGCCGAGCCGCAGGCTCAAAAGGTTGTAGAGTAAGTTTTTCCAACACAAAATTGAGATCCCAAGCAGGAGTAGGAGCTCTACGTGGGGTCTTATATTCTTTGCCCCTCTAAGAAACTGCTTGAACAAAGGATCACGAAAACAATGGTGGATCACAATCATAGTGAGCTGAAATTGCTGCAGCATGAATCTTAATGGAAGAGAAGGACAAACCTTTGTCCAATAACTCAGTAAGATATTGAAGAGCCACACTCAAATTAGGCTCAGAAATCTCCAAATTCTTTGCTGTACTCCAAAATAAAAATCTCTTCCATTTTTCTGCGTACACTTTCCTTGTACTAGGTCTTCTAACTTCCATAATCACATTTAAAACTTGTTGAGGAAGTTGAGACCTGCTGTGTCTCAACACAGAATATGCCAGGCTGTTAGATGAAGAGAGTGAAGCTTGACATTGAGCAGATGACCGTCCTTCTGAGATAACAGATGAGGAATCAGAGGTAAAGGCCATGGAGGCTTCTTTACCAGACTCCGTAGTAGTGGGTACCAGTGTTGCCGAGGCCAATCTGGAGCTATCAAAATCATCCTTGGCCTGTCTTGTCTGACCTTTAATACTACCTTTGGAAGAAGAGGCAGAGGTGGAAAGGCATACACATGAAGGTTTTTCCAACTGAAAGACAGAGCATCCACTTTCCAAGCTGTGTGATGAAACCCCTTTGTGCAATACTTTGGCAGCTGGTGGTTTAGTGGAGAAGCGAACAGATCTATGTCTGGAGTTCCCCATGACACTGTCAATTTCTGAAATACATGAAGATCCAGTTTCCACTCGTGGGGATCCATGATTTGTCTGCTTAACACATCTGCTAAGGAGTTCTGTGCTGCTGGCAGAAACCCTGCCTGAAGAGTAAGTTGCAAGCTTAGCGCCAGTCTCCCATAAAATCATTGCTTGCCTGCATAGAGGATAAGAATGTGTTCCCCTTGCTTGTTGATGTACCACATGACAGTTGTGTTGTCTGTTAGAATCAACACCTGCCCTGGAAGAAGTAACTCCTTGAAAGCCATTAATGCAAACTGGACTGCTAACATCTCCTTCATGTTGATATGTAGATGCTGTAGTCTGGCAGGCCACTTGTCTTGTATCCACTTTCCATTTAGATGAGCTCCCCAAGCAATGTCCGAGGCATCTGTCGTTAAAATCTGACTCGCCTCTGGCGGGTCACAGAGAGTCCCTTGTTTAGGTGACATTCCTGAGCCCACCACAAAATTCTTTTTGAAGGCAAGGTATTATTTGAATGACAGTGTCCAAATCCTGGCAGTGCTGTGTCCATACATTTTGAGATACCATTGTAGCTTCCTCATATGCAGTTTGGCATTGGGAAGCACCAGAATACAAGATGCCATGAACCCTAATGCTTGAAGGACTGTCCTTGCAGTCAGCACGGACTGATGAGATAGTTGATGGAAGTAAAGTGATAGACTCTTTTGTTTGTCCGGGGTTAAAAGGCCATCTGGGCTGCTGTATTCAGTCTCACACCCAGAAAGCACATGTCTTGAGAGGGTACTAGACTGGACTTTATTTAGTTCACAGAATACCCTAGGCATCTTAGCACTGCTATAACATATTCCAGATGCTGTAGAAGGTCTTCCTTTTCTTGAGCCAGAATCAGGCAGTCGTCCAAGTAAGGATAGATTTGAATTCCTTGAAGCCTGAAGTAAGCTATCACTGGAGCCAGAACCTTTGTGAATACTCTGGGCAGTAGGTAAGCCAAAGGGCAATGCAGAGAACTGATAATGAGAATTTCCAGCTCGAAACCGCAGATACTTCCTGCAACTTAGCCTTATAGGCACATGAAGGTAAGCTTCCTTGAGATCTAAAGTTACCATCCAGTGATCTTTGCCCAGCAGAGGTAAAAGCTGTTGTAGCGTCAACATCTTGAACTTGGGAATGTCCAGAAAAGTGTTGAGGAGATAAATCCAAAATTGGTCTCCACGTGTTCCCCTTCTTTGGTACTAGGAACAGGCGAGAATAAAATCCTAGGCCCCTTTCTGATACAGGGACCGGCTGAATGGCCCCATCTGGAGTAACTGAGAAACTTGCTTGTGAGCCTCTTTTCTTTGTGGAGGAGGAGCGTCTGGCATGCCTTTGAAAGGGGCATTGTATGGAAATAAAATCTGTAACCGTGGTGAATGATATCCAACACCCATTTGTCTTGAGTAATTAAATCCCAATTTTCTTTGAAAGAGACAGTCTTCCTCCCAAAGGAGCTGCCAGGCGAGAATCTACTGGCAGCTGAAAGGCAGAGTCATTGGGTCTGTTTACGAAAGGACTGACCCTGCCCTCACCAGAAGTTTGAGCAGGTGAACTCCTGTTCTAGGCCTAAAGAACCTTGAGCCCTGCCCCTACCACGTCTAGACCTACCCCTAGACTGGGAATCATAAGCAGGATATGTCCACCCCTTAGCAGGCCAATTTCTACTAAACTTGGTGGCTGCACCTGCAAAAATCTTTAACAGTTTGCATAGACTTAGCTTTGTCCTCCATTTTCTTTAAAACTGCTTCCACAGGCGATCCAAACAACACATCAGACTGTAAAGGAGCATCCAAAATCCTTGTCTTAACATGCTCAGCTAAATTCTGATCCCTCAACCAGGCATGCCTGCGAAGAACAGAACTAGTAGCAGCCACCCTCGAGGAGGCCTGTACAGCATCAAAACCACATTGCAAAGAATGCTTACCCACTTGCTCAGACACATGAACCAAATCCAGCAACTCTTTACACTCAATACCTTCCGCCAAAGCATCCACCTTAGATTTCAATTGTGAAAGGAGATAATTCTGATATTTTAACATGTGAAACTGACAATTCAACGCTCTCATGGCTAGAGTGGAAGAAGTATACACTTTCTTTCCCCACCTATCCAAAGCCCTTGCCTCTTTATCAGTGGGAACAGGATTTTTAACCACAGAAGCCTTAACACCTTTAGGCCCCTGAGAAACAGTTTCTGGGTCCGCCCTAGGACTCTTAAACAAATACTTATGAGCCGGGCACCCTATAATACCTATCAGGTTTAACAGGAGCAGGAGGCAAAGAGTCAGGGTTCAGGGAAGCCTCTGCAAAACATCTTCCACCACATTCAACACAGGAGGAATAGCTAAGGGCCTATGCTGGGGTAAAAACAAGAATTCTCTAAGCCTTTTCCTGGAATCAGAGTAATCCTGGCCTTCCCATTTAAAGTGCTCCCTCATGGAATGCAGAGTCTCTGAAAATGAGAAATCCTCAGGAGGAGAAGCTGTAGGAGTGGAATCATCCACATCAGAATCAGAATAAGTAGGATACTCCTGCAAGTCTTCCGCAGAAGACTCTGAAGCCTCTGAACACTGTTCAAAACTATCAAACTCGGTTCCACCCTAGGCCTCTTATCAGGAGGGGCATAGAACCTCTAATCATAGTAATCAAATCTTCTGCCATTTTAAGCATATGTTTCTTAGGTACAGAACCGAAATGCTAGGAGAAGCCCCACTGAAGCTGAACTTGGCCTACCTCTCAAAGAAGTTTTGGCAACAGAAGGAGGCTCTAACTACCTTGGGAAGAGAGGGAAGAACAGTTACCTGAGAAGCCCCTCAGCCTGGCCTACCTCCTGAGAGGCACATCCTGTAACAGTAAAGTTTCTGCCTGAGACTCCATGGAAACTCCTGGCAAAACCTCTGGCTCCACTGAGCCTTCTAAAGAACCGGCGTCCGGGACTGCGGTTCATCAACCCTAGGCTTCGCTGTTTTGTCCTTGCGCTTCTTGAAGCGGGCGTCGGAGCATCCGACGGCATTTTATAATTGCAACGCTTTCCAAACACTAACCTGGCACAGTCTAACCTCCTCTTAATAGTGCGTTTGTTAAACCTAGCACAAGAGCGACAACCAACAACGTCGTGCTCACGCCCTAAACAAGGTATACACAAGGTATGGTAATCCCTATGAGGTATCTGTTTCCCACAAGAAATACAGTTATTCACTTTTTCTGACATCCGGTTAAATACTGAGGCAAGAAAAAACCAAAATATTCCCCAACGGGGTACTTAGCCAACTCTGTTTCGGTCTGAAACTCCGGTTTCGGAAATATTTCAGAACACCAACCTGCACTCGCAAAACTGCTTCTGCATCGGACCATGCGGCAAAAAAGACTGAGGATAT
>NC_056726.1:1736618469-1736650969 GCF_019279795.1 Protopterus annectens | reverse complement strand
GAATCCAATGGGCTAAGTATCCTGGGAAGGGACATTCTGCTCATCAACCAGCAGTTTGTCACTTATGTGAGATAACCTAAGAGAAGTGGAAAGATTGAACAACCTTCAGGTGTATTACTCCCACAGGAAGGATCAGTCATTAACCATTGCCCAACAAGACCTGTGAAGACTTAGTGGTAGCACTGTTTGTGCCAGAACCAACACCAAAGAAAGACTGGCACTATTCAAATGCAGCATGCTTGGACACCAAATGGTGAATTTTACTTCTATATTTTTATTTAAGCAGATAGGTATCCAAAGACCCTTTTCAGCCATAACCTGGGCCATTGAGGCAAAACATTAGGTCTTCATATGCAGGTGACACTTAACAGAAGTCACAAAGTATAAATACATAGAAATATTGAAGAATTTTTATTTATTTATTTTTTACAAGAAAAGCTTGAAAGCATTAAAAAAAATACATATGTTAAAGTAGACTGCTGGCCCAGCAATGCCAAAAAAAGAAAATCTGACTGCAGTAAGTGTACAAGAGAGAGTATACAGCAGAGAAGAGACAGAGAATGTTGTTTGAACGGACAAGAGTGTCCAGTTTCATCTGGATCCATTTTATATCTGCATTTCATTATCTTCAATGAGGTACTTTTTCAACTAATGCTTAAAGCCTTTATAGAGTCATAGTTAGGTACTAGGCTATTGGCCCTAGGGGCTATATAAGCCTAACCCAACAGTGCCCTGGCTTTCACCACCCAAGAAAATAATTTTCCTGTGCCCCTGTCTAGCAGAGCCACAGAAGTGATCCCCGGGGTGCATTTCCCATCTCCCATCCAATCAAAATCTTTCTTGAAGAGTGCTAATGAGGAGCTTTGTTTGATATAGATAGGTAGTTTGTTCCAGAGTATGGGAAGTCTCTAGGACAGGAATCTATCCCTCCAGCATGTTCTGTTTACTGTGGTGACGAGGTTTAAGTCCCTTGAGTGTGTAGCTCGGAGGGATTGGGATTTCTTTAAGTGGAGCATGTCCAACAGCTCTGGGTTGGACATAGCTTTGTATGTTAGACGGAGATCACCTCTGAGTAGGCGATATGCGACAGAGTAAAGCTTGAGTTTTCTGAGACTGTCTGCGTAGGGCATCTATTTGAGGCCAGTAATCTCCTCTGTGAGGTATTTCTGCAGCCTATCCAGTTGTTGCATTTGTCTTGTGAGGTACAAACCAAAAGGGGCGTTTTACTCTATAATGGGTCTAATGAGTGACGAGTAGAGGGTAACAATGACCTCTTTTTCCTGGATGAGAAACCTTTTGTGATGAGGTGTGCCACATAGAAGAATTTCTTGACAACTGTGGCGATGCGATTATCAAAGGAGAGGCTACTGTACACCTGTGTCCCAAGGTCTCATCACACTTTCGGTGTTAAGTAGACTACCACCTATGTGGTAACTCAGGGGTACAGAGTTTTTACCAAAGGGGATGACAATGCACTTTTTGGCATTGAGCTTGAGGCCATGGCTTTGACACCAGGCATGTATCTCAGTGAGGCCCTTTTGTAGGATGTCCACATGCAAACTTCATTGGCCAAAGACCTTCTGTGTTAGTCTGTACTTCAGAGAAGTAGGTACCAAACAGGAGAGGACCCAGGACTGAACCCTGTGGTACTCCACTTGTCACTGGTCTAAAGCTGAATTTGGAGTCTGCTACTTTCACAGTGTAGGCTTTCAGTGAGCCAGTTGGCAACCTATCTTGTGACACAGGGATTTACACCTAGTTTAGTGAGTTTATCTATAATTACAAAGTGGAGGATGGTGTTGAAAGCCTTGACGAGATCTAAATAGGCTGTGTGACCCACCTTATCCTCATCTAGGGCTTTGGTGACCGCTTCAAAGAAGTCTATCAAGTTCAGGAGACATGATCTGCCTTTTACAAACCCGAACTGGGTGGGGTCCAGAGTTTGAAGATTACCAATGTCATTGTTTATAAATTCCATGACTATACGTTCCATAGCCTTGAAGACCAGGCTCGTCAAGCTAATGGGGCAGTAGTTCCCGGGGTCTGTGGTGGCTCCCCCTTTGTGGAGTGGGATAACAATCAATGTGCGCCACTCAGTGGGCACAAAGCCTGAGGTGAGGCTATGATTGAACATGGTACTTAGGTGGGGTGCCAGTTCGTTCTGTAGTTTGTGTATAACGCAGCCTGGGATGTCGTCAGGTCCCATGGATGCTGTGTTCTTGGCTTTGGAGAGTGTGTTTACCTGTGCAGCCATGATTACAGGAACTTTGCATTCTTCCAGTATAGATATGGTCCCTTTACGGGATGAGAGGGGGGTACAGTTAGCACTCAACTTATCTGCCAGGATGTTGGCAATATCAGTTGGTTATGTATATTTAGTGCCATTGTGCTGCAACTCAGAGTAGATCTGAGTGTTGCCATTGAGATTCTTGACATAGCTATAGAATGCTTTGTGGTAGGTCTTTAGAATCACTGGCAATTTTGTTTTCGTAACTAGCTTTGGAGGATTTTATAAGGGATCTCAGCTTCTTGCTGAGGCTGACCAGGGAGTTCCTCCAATCATGGGATTTTACTCTTTTGCAGCAGTCTCTTTCTTCTGTTGTAGAGTTTGTTTATGGCAGGGGACAACCAGATTGGCTTCTTTTTTTTTTTTGGAGGATCGCATCTTGGTTCTGTTAGGGATTGCACGATCCATGCACTCATGTAAGTGCTTATAAAGTGCATTTGTGTAGGATTCAGCAGTCGTACCTCTATTGTCCATCAGCATGGGTGTCGTGAAGTCTGCCACTTCTGTCTTAAGCATGAAGTTGGCTTTGGAGAAATTTTTTACGGTGATTAGCTTGTGGTCAGATCTGACCTACGAGGTTGCCCATGTTGGTAATATCAGCAGACATCAGAGTGGTGCTTGATCTTAAAGTTCCAGCAAACTGGACAAATTCACAAATGCACTTTCAGTGGTGGTAAATTTAATTTGGGGGGGGGGGGTGTCTTACTAGCTGAGGAGTATCACTTTGAGAGTTTGTGGTTTGTGGTTCAGTTCTCAGACATGTAGAAATTTTTTTGTTTTTGTTTTTTTAGATGTGGGCAGCAATTTTCAAACAGAAGTTTGAAGATCAAAGTAACCTTTATTGAAGTTGTACGAAAGGCTACTGGTCAGCATCTTCCTTTTTGTAAAGTGAGACAATGATGGTCATTTGAGCTGGCTGTGTACTTTGTTTTCTGTTGCTTGAATCAAAAGAAAGGTTTTGGGCACAGGGGACTGTAAGCATTGTCCCCAGATTGGAATATGCACTCCTTAAGAGTTTAAATGGCAACAGAACTAGTTTGTGGGCTGAGCAAGCTGGAAATTTAAATAGGAGACTTTGACCTGGGCTAACACAAGGCAATATTCTGTGTACATGAAAGTTAAGGGATTGATCACATCTTACTCTACATATTTCCGAGTGGTGGAAAGTGCGGGTGGGAGAGGAGGTTCCAGTGGAATCTGTAATAAATAGGCAGCATACCTCAGTTCAGCTACGTTTATGGAAACCTTAGAACCTCAATTCAAACCGATGCTGCTGCTGCTGATAATGGACGGATCCCAGGGAAGGTAATTAATGTACAAGTCAGAGTACAGGACTGAGAAAGAAACTTAAGGAAAGTCATTGTTAAAAGAGTACCAATCACAGTAAAGCTACCTTTACTTTAAAACAAAAAACTTGTTAGCTAGGCAGTTTTTGAACCAGTGTATTACATTCTCAGTGAATCCACAAAGGCTTAGTTTATTTGGGAGAAGAGAATATTCACCCACTTCAAAACCTCTTTTTTTAAAAATCATCAAGGAACAGGGTACCAGTTAGGAGTCCATATACTTAAAATGTTGTTGGCAAAAGAGTGTGCGAGTATATACCAGTGAGGATGCTGCTGTTAAAGCAGAATATCTTACTTGGCAATAAAGTCTAAACTCTGTACAGAAGTTTTTCTAATTTTTGTAAGAGAACAGATGCTGGCAGTGGGCCTGAAGTCTTTAGTAACAAGAGTCATTGGGAGATTTAGGAAGAATGGGAGCACCCTTAAAGTGGTACAGTAGGGTGATGGTAGTGAGGATCCACATGCTTGCACAGGTACTGGTTAACAAGTTGAAAAATAATTGGATGAATATGATGAAATTCATGCTGGTAGCAGGTCTCGGGCTTCTCAAGCAGCTGTAGAACTTGTTTGGAAGTGATGATTTGACAAAGACTTTTGGGTAATCTAAGACTCTGCAGTGGGTTATGTGCTTTAAAACTGAAGTGTGGCAGTTGGGGGTGGATTAATAACATTTTCATCTAGTTGCTGTAAAAGTTATATTTTCTTGTTTTAGACATTTTAGGGAAATATTTTGTTAGTGGCAATATATCTGATGGCATTCCAAAATCTTACTGGATGCATGGTGTAGCTACCTTTAAACTTTCTTGCTATATAGTTCTTTGTCAGCCTTAGACAATCTCTCACTTCAGTTCTAAGTACACAATATTACTTTTGCGGGTTTACATTGTGTAGGTCTGCTTTCCAGGATTTCCAAATTTGCCCCCAAAGTTTCATCTTTACTTGCATGTCTGGCATGACGCAAGGTGTGCAGAGGTCTCGGAATGGCACTAGGGGTGCCCAAAGTGGGGAAAATACAAGTAGTGGGGCAAACTTGTAAAATATAGGTTCATAGGCTGGTACTAGGCCAAGTGCCTTTGCAGGCCATTTTAAGCCTAGCCACTTACCCCATGTGAGAATCAAACCCTGCACCTTCTGTTTGTAAGGCAAACACCTTAACCATTATGCCATCCTACCAGCTAAAAGGCAAAAAGATCAGAGTGTTCTAGCATGTCGAGTGGTAGATTACTGGCGTTGTCTCCAGTTCAGCTGGTCAATCTGGGTATCTTGAGACAATGCTACAATTGTCTCATGTACATAGACAACCCTCTCCTCCTCCCAAGAAACACAAATACATGTGAGAGATGCAACTATACAGCCAAACTGGAGGCTGAACTCTCTCAACTCAGGGCTGGCATGACCAGACAGGAGGAGATTGCAGCCACACACAAAACAATCCCAGTCCCACATAGACCTAACACAACTGCAAACCAAACACATAAAAACACAAAGACATACTCAGAGGCTCTAATAAAAAACTTACCAAAACAACAGAGGCTCCCAAAGCAGACATCCAAAAATCCACCACCTCAAAAAAAACACATGCAGCACATACTTCAATAAATCAGTGTGTCGACCAATCGCAGCCCTTAAGGCCAAACACCTTGCCTGATACACTAGTAATAGGGGACTCCATAGTCAGACACACTGATGTCCCACTGACCAGGCTGAACAAGGAGAAGGTGACTGTGATCTGTCTAATCGGGAGCTAGGATCCGCCACATAACACACGCACTCAGGTCACTCCAAAGCAAGTACAAATATGACTCTGTCATTGTCCATGCTGGTGTGAATGACCTGAGATGTACCTCCCTGGACTACATGAAGAGACAGAGGAGCTCTCCGATTATGTAGCCCAGGCTGGTATGACCCTGACCCTGAGCAGCATCTTGCCCTCACCAAGAATGATACCACAATACAAAGACAAGATGATCAGCTTTAACAATTGGCTCAAGTACTGGTGTCATTCTAAGGGGATCCAATGTCTGTCTGCCTGGGATGATATGTTGGACAAGCCACGCTGCTTCGCAAGGGATGGTTTACACCTGTCACCACTGGGCTTCCGGATATTGGCTAAGGCTCTTGCCACCCCCATAGTGCCTTTTATAGGCAAGGCTTAAAAGACAAACCCACCTCCTTAGAAAACAAAAATGGAAAAAAACTAAGGGTAATGCTGCTCAACGCCAGAAGTCTAAATCTCAAGATGCAGGCACTTGATGCACTCCTCAGCAAAAATCACCACCTCAAAACACCTAGAACATAGACGTCTGTGCAGTAACTGAAACCTGGTTCAAGGCTCCTGAGAGCACCCTAGCGCTACCAGGCTATACCTCATATCATGCTTTTCGGCCCCAAAACCCGGGCCGAACCACAAAGGGAGGGGGAGTGTCCATATTCATAAAGGACACCCACACCTCCAGGTTAGTAGCAACATATGAAGCATCAGAAACCATACAGGTGTAACTAACCATAGGCAAAACTGCTATACAACTGGTAGCATGTTACAGACCACCCTCCCAATCTCAAGAGCCCCACTCAGCCTTCCTGAAGACATTGGAGGATATGAATGTATCACAAAATACCATCATACGGGGAGACTTCAACTACCCAAACATAGATTGGGTACATTATTCTAGCCCTAATATCCTAGCCCAAAGGTTCCTGGAATTCATAAATTCAAATGCACTGGAACAACTAGTCACCTCTCCCACTAGTGGAGATAGTATACTAGACCTGATCATCACAAACATGGGGACAAAATGCTCCACACCGGAAGTATACCCCTCACTAGTGAGATCTGACCACAAACTAATCACCCTGGATATACATATCCCACCTCCACCCCCAGCACAAAAGACCACAGTGAAAAACTTCTCAAAAGCAGACTTCACTCTTCTTAAGACTGAGATGGTATCCTTTAAGCCCACTGTGCCAGTGGATACCACATCCCACAATGCCAAATCCTTCACAAATGCTTTCTATGGACATCTCCAAGAATGCATGGATCATGCAAACCCAAACAAATCCAAGTCCCTCTCCACCAAATGTAAGCGTCCTGTCTGGTGGACCTCAGCCATAAACAAACTGTATAACAAAAGAAGGAAGCTACTGAAAGTCAGAGCGAAATCCCATGAAGGGAAGACATCTCTGATCAACATTAGCAGAAAACTACGTTCTCTCAAAAACATCCAAGGCAAACTTTGAGAGAAAAATCGCTAAGGACACTAAAGATAACCACAAAGCCTTCTTCAGCTATGTTAGAAACCTGGGCGGAAACCCTCAGATATGCTCAGAGTTGGTTCACAACAACAAAAAATACACTGAACCCACAGATATTGCCAACATTCTGGCTGACAGGTTCAGTGCAAATTTCTCCCCTCCTTCACCCCCAAAAGAAGAAATACTTATCCCAGCTGAATGTAATCTCCCTGTCATCTCAGATGTCCAAGTGAGAACCGCCCTAAACAAAGCAAAAAACAGCATCAAAGGGGCCTGACGGTATCCCGGGGTGCGTGTTACGTGAACTCCAAGAGGAGCTAAACCCACACATAAAAATGGTATTTAACCTTAGCCTTACTTCGGGATATGTACCTGAACACTCGTACAGCAACAATGGTCCCACTCCACAAGGGGGGTGCCTCTACAGACCCTGGAAACTACCGCCCCATAAGCTTAACCAGCCTGGTCTGCAAAGCTATGGAAAGAATCATTATGGAACTCATAAACAGAGACATATGGGACCTACAGACACTTGACCCCACCCAGTTCGGCTTTGTAAAGGGCAGATCCTGCCTTTTAAACCTGGTTGACTTTTCAAACAGTCACTAGAGCCATTGATGAGGGCAAAGCAGTCCATACAGCATACCTGGACTTGGCTAAGGCCTTCGACACAATACCCCACTCAGGCATCACAGATAAGCTAAACAGCTTAAAAGTAAACCCTTATGTCACTAGATGGGTTGCAAACTGGCTAAAGGACAGAACCCATAAAGTTAAAATCGCTGGAGCAATGTCAGACTCAAAACCAGTCACAAATGGTGTCCCACAGGGATCTGGCCTGGGACCCCTCTTGTTCGGCATTTATTTCTCAGATGTTAAAGCAAACATGGGAGAGCTGTGGCTAACAAAGTTCGCAGATGACTGCAAACTAGGCTCCATAGTCGATACACCAGCAGACACACACATGCTACAAAAAGGCCTCACTGAAACGGACAACTGGTGCCGTAGTCACGCCCTTAAACTAAATGCCAAAAAATGTATAGTCATCCCTTTTGGAAAAAACAAAGTACCCACAAATTATCACATAGACAGCAACCCACTGAGTATGGAAAAAGTAATCAGAGACCTAGTGACCCAAGTAGACAGCGACCTCTCATTTGACACCCACGTTGCCAAAGTGGTTAGAAAAACATTCTACCTTGCACACCTCATCATGAAGGGATTCACATCCAGATCCAAGGATGTCATTGTACCCCTATATTCCTCCCTCACCAGACCCATGATTGAATACAATGCCCCATTTGGTATGTACCTCACCCGGCATTTGCAACAGCTGGAGAGACCACAAAAGTACCTCACCAAAAGGATCAAGGGTCTCCAACATATATGTCTTATTCTGCCAGACTAAAGAAACTTCAGCTCTATTCAGTAGCATACCGCCTGCTCAGAGGTGATCTCTGCCTGACGTACAAGGCCATGTCCAATCAGGATCGGATGGACATGCTCCACCTCAAAAAAATCCAAATCCATCAGGACCACGAGAGCTAAAGACTTAAACCTCGGCACAAGTATGAATAGGACATGCTGGAGGGATAGATTCATAACCCAGAGGCTTCCCATGCTTTGGAAAAGGATCCCAGTTCGTATTAGGCAGAGCCCCTCACTGACTCTCTTCAAGAGAGATCTTGATGAGTGGATGGGAGATCGTAAGTTTACCCCAGGGGTCACATCTGTGTCACTGCTAGACAGGGGCACAGTAAACTAATTCTATTATATAAGGGGACCTTCATTGTGTCACTACTAGACAGAGGCACATTATTCTAGATTTATTCTGTACATTTTTGTACCATTTCATGGGGTGGCAAAAGCCACATCACTATGGCTAGGCTTACAAATGCCCCAGGGCAGATAGCCTAGTACTATACTATGAAACTATAAGTATACTGCAATCAGATTAGCCAGATAGCCTAATAACACGTTTAACAGGAATTGACAATGCCAAGACTTTTGATATCAAGGTTTAGTTTGAGCCAAACACTAGTAGTGCTCAAGATGCAGACAATGGAGTAAGGTGGCACTAACTGATAACAGGTACAGGCCTAAAGCCGGGGGTCCAACACAAAGGGAAACACAGACGTTTCACCTAATACTAGAGACAGTCCGTTATCCATAGATATTCCAAGTCTGACTTTGTTCCAGCTTCTCTTTGTAGAGTCCCACGAAAGTAAACTGACAACCTTGAAATATAGCTGCTCCAAACCACCACACAGACTACTTAAAACACAAACAGAAAAATAAGAAAACCATTGCCTGTGGTGAAGACAAAACACCCACTTTGTTTCCACACTATTAAAACAAAATAAATTTATAAACAAAATTCACGGACTAAGCGCTTTCGCCTGATAAAATATTAAGGCATCAGAGTTAGCAAAAACATCTTTAAGCTTTATTTAAATAACACCAGATCTTAAAGTCAATCATTACATCATTTCCTGCCATGTCAAATTATGTAATATGAAGAATAAAATCTCTAGTAAATAAATAATAAAAATGTTAAAACATGGAGTGGGTTGTTGGACCAAACCAGGATTAACTTCCTGGCGGACCTGGTTGAAATGGTGCTTAATTTTCTGTTTTGAGGGTGAACACTTCAGGCAAAAAGGTGTGGCTAGGGGCCCAAAGTGCGGCCCAATTTTTGCCAACCTTGTTTTAGCTGAATGGGAGAAAAGGGAGGTATTCACCTTCTGTTATTTGTGTTTTAAACAAACAACCTGTTGGTATGGAAAATTAGTTGTTGGGAAGAAGCTGTCCCAAAAAAAACTTATGAAAAGTGACACCTCATAGCATCTTGGGTTCCAAGGCAAGTACTAGGTGCTTAGTCTGCAAACCATTACAAGCCTACCAAAATAACCAACAGTTCCTTCCAGCCTCAAAGGCAAAACAAAACAAGACATACTGGGGAGAATTTGAGGCTGCCCATCCAATTATCTAGGTTTACCTTGTTAGGTGGCAGAGATGCTACTCTGCTAGTGACATTTGTTTCAGAGGCAAGGAATATGCTGGGATATAAAACTGGGAAGGCTTTAGTTCCTTTAACTGGGCATTTCAGGTACTGTTGGTTTTGTGAAGGAAAAGGTGGTCAAAAAGAGTTGAATCTTTCATGGCTCAAAAGGATAGGCATAGTCTCAAACAGACATCTCTGTGGACATCCAAGTACAGACAGAGGGCTGCCAGTCTTTGGACATCCAAGTACAGACAGAGGGCTGCCAGTCTGTCCTTACACGAAGATTCCCAAGGCCATTGATTTTTTGGTTACAAGTATTGGAGGTCTCTGAAGTTCTGATATGTCAAGACAAATTCATGCCATAAAAAAAGCTATGTTCTTACCATAACATTCCATCTGTGTTGTTGATCTGATTTACTGACAAATGGGACTGTTCCAACTCCTCGGAACCGGCTCCCTCGTTACACAACTTGTGCCAGTCAAAATCTCTCGAGCTAAAGCTCTACCCCCAACACCCCTCTCTCCATTACCTCAGATAGAGTTTGCAGCTAAAGTACAGGACATCAGTAGGCTGGTGTACGGCAAACCCTAAAAGGCCTCCTAGAACAAAAAAAAAAGTCTGAACCTCCAAAAGTCCTTTGGAGGGGGCAGCAGGGTGGGACACCAAGAATGAATTGAATTGAAGATTGACAGCACAGATGGAATGTTATGGTAAGAACAGAACTTCTTTATCTAATTGTTGTCAATCTTCACTCATTTTTGATGGATGGAACAGAGTCCCCAGCTACTTTAGCTCCTGGGTGGCCCCCAATAGAACCAAAGGATGCTCTTCCCCTGGAGGCCATATTCAATTTGTAAGGAGTGAAGTACAGGGATGTTGCAGCTGAGCAGATTTGTTCCATGGATGCCTTGGAATGAAAAGCAGCAGAGGCGGATACAGACCTGGTGGAACGCACTTTAATAGGCCCAGGCAACTTGCAGTTATTGCGATTGCAAATGAAAGCAACACAATCCCTAAGCCATTTTGATAAGGTAACTTTTGAGACAGGTTTGCTCAAGGTTGAACCTGAAAAAGACACAAATAATTGGTCGGATTTTCTAGACTGACTGGTTCTGTCAAGATTAAAGCATAGCTGTCTGTGAACATCTTAGCAGAAGCAAGCAGTATTCACCTTTATTCGAAAATTTCAGGACGACTGGCAAGTCTATAGTCTGGTTAATATTGGGTTCTTAGCGACACCTTGCCCTTGTGAAAAATCATGGGAGAGTGTGACAACACCTGCAATTCAGAAACTCTCCTGACCTTGTGATGGCCACCAGAAAGATTTTTCCCATTATAGAAATTTGAGATCGCAAGCAGCTGCTGGCTCAAAGGGCTGAAGGACCAAAGACTGTAGCACTAAAGTCAAATCCCACGGAACTATAGGATCCTTGAAAGGGGGCTTTAGGCATATCAAATCCATTGGGAATATTGGAAGTTTCTGCTAATTGGATTTTAATGGTGGAAGCTGAAGCTCCTAGGTAAAAAAAAAGCGATGCCAGAAACTCAAAGATCTTCTCAACTGGTGCTGAAAAGGGATCTAAAATTTTTCATATGGGCCCATCTCTTCCATTTGCTAAGATTTCTTAGTGGATGGTTTATGAGCGGCAAAGAGGATCTTCTGTACTGGGGAAGATAATTTGCTTCACCTGGCAATTAATGGAATTGGAGATACCAAGCTGTCAGCTTGAGACTGGGAAGATTCAGATGCACCAATCCCTGCAAGTGAGACAGCAGGTCTGGAATTGGATCCAGAATCCAAGGACAGTTAATCAGAGGAGGCCAAAGAAAGGGGAACCAGACTTGACGGGGGCCAACAGGGTGTAATGAGGATCACTTTGTTTCTCAGCCTTTGGGCTTTCTTCAGGAATAGGGAGGAAAAGGTGTAAAGAAGTCCCGGGGGCCAATCAAGGAAGAGTCTCTTGGGGACTCTCCCTGCAGGGAATTAGTGCAAAGTAGCCGCTGCATTTGTTTGTTTATTGGGGAGGTGAAAAGCTGGCCCCAGCGACAAAATATTTTTATCATTATATTGTGATTAGATTCATAGTCCTGCATCACGAGTGGTGACTCAGTTTGCCCGCTACCACGTTGGAACTTCCTGGGATGTGTGGCTATTAAAAAGTGGTTGGAAGAGATAGCCCACTGCCAAATCCTGAGAGCTTCCCACAGGGAAGTAGGATTTGGTTCCACCCTGCTTGATGTACCACACTACTGACATGTCTGACTTGAGTGCAACCAGCCCCGAAGGAAGGGCAGACTGAAAAGCTTGCAACACTAGCAGCACTGCCCTCAATTCTAAGACATTTATGTGCAAGTTGGCCTCTTGTGGGGACCAGGTGCCTTGAACTGTTCTTCCCAGATAATGCCCCCACCTGATCTGGGAAGTAGCCGTGGTCACTACGGCTGTGGGCAGAGAGGGAGTGAAGGCATAGCCCCATAGGATTTCTTCTGACTTCATCCACCAGGATAGATCTTTCTTGCAGCAATTTTATTAGAATCCGGTAAGACACTGGCGGTGTCAGGTTATGGTCACTGGCATAGATCCCAGAGCTTTTAAGACTAGAAGAGCAGGAACCTTGCGTTTGGAAATTAATTGTACTTGCAACCACAATTTTTGTAGCATGTGTATTGGGAAAGAGGATATACAAGAAACAGTATCAAGTTGTGCTCCTATAAACTGTAGGTCTTCCATTGGAGTTAGCTGGGATTTCTCTGTGTTGATCGTAATGCCCAAAGACTGGGAAAGGTTCAATACGAAGTTTGTGGCTTGAAGCAATAGACACCTGGTGGGGGTGGTGAGAAGCCAGTCATCTAGGTATGGAAACAGTGAATCTGTTTAGTCTCAAGCAAGCTGTTACTGCTACCATGCATTTGGTGAAAACCCTGGAGGCTGTGGTGAGACTGAAAGGCAGCACACTGAACTGGAAAGGACTGGCTTCCAGCCGAAAGAGGAGGAACCTTCTTTATGGGGCAAGACACATCCTGAAGATTCATAGAGCATACCCAATCGTTCTCCTCCAGAAAAGGGAAGATAGACTGAACCATGACCATCTGGAATTTTGATTGCTGAACAAACATGTTCAGAAGGACGAGATCTAAAATTGATCTTCAGTCCAGTCTTTTTGGGCACTAAAAAGAATCCGGAGTAAAATCTGGATCCTCTTTGGTCTGGTGGAACTTCTTGGATGACTTTCGAGCAGCTTTTGAATTTCTACAGCTGCTTGATCCCTCTGATTGGGTGGAACATTGGGTACTCATTTTGGTGACTTCTGTAACCTCTGGTGATAACTTCAGAATCATCAATAGCCAGGCTGGTTGGTGCAGCGAAAATCTTATCCAGACTGCTTCCAGAGGTAAGCAATCAGGCCTCTCTTCAGAAGGCCTGGTAGGGCTATCCAGAAAAGGAATCTCTGGAGCTTTGAGTTCGTGGACCTCATTTGCCATGGGGAGGTAGTCTTCCATTAGAACTCCCCCCTCTGCCCCAAGGGAAGTATTCATCATGTGTGCTCTGAAAAGGCCATTGGGACTTTTTGAACCACATTTTTTCCATTCCTCTGATTCCTAGAGTAGGATCACTGAGGAGTACAGAAACAAATGCCCACAGCAGACAGGGTCTTGCCATCTTTTTCACACCTGGCTAGTATGTCTGACTCGAGTGAAACAAGAAAGATCTGTCAATATGAGCACTGACATAGGAAGACTTGAAAGGTTCAATGAAGTCGCACAAGCACATCTAGGCATGACTGCTTTTGGCAATGCCTGAACCTGCTGCCCTAGTCGTTCCTTTGGCTGCATGAGTGATGAGCGCATGGATGAATTCAATATAGACTCCAGGGTGGTAAGCTGAGGGGCAACTTTACCCTATACCTTGTCAGACACAGCTCCCACTACAGTAGCCGATTGCTCCTTTATCGGATCCCTTTGGAGTCTAGTAAAGTATGCCATCAAGTTCAAGGACACGAGAGAAGGTCGATGATGCAAAGATCTGCCTCCCAAACCTATCCATTGTCTGAGACTCTGTTAGGAGGATGGACAGTGCAACGCTCCTCAGCAAGTTCCTTTTTGGTGGCCGCTGCCACCACCACCATGGCATCTACTGCTAATCCCTTACCCCAATGAGGCTGATCTACAGGAGCTGTTAAAATTGTGTGTGGCCTCCAGGGAATCAGCTCTACAGAACCAAGAGACTTCCATGCCTGCTGCACGATCATGAATAAGGTCATCAGCAGGAGGGATCACCCAGGAAGTAAATGGATGAGTACCAAAGGCTGAATCCCTCTGTTATAAGATTTCTAAGAGGTCTCCAAATGAGACATCTTCAGGGGGTAACCAGGGGAACCCCTCCCCTTCATCGTAATCTGAGTCTTCCGTGACATTCTTCTGGGGAATCTAGATGCTTCTTCTTGCAAATCTTATGGGGTGGATCTCTTGGGAGGACTCCGAAGAGAGGCACTCTTCTCACTTCGGTACCCACTATCCCAACATGAGAGATGGTGAGCGCTGCAATTCAGAGAATACAAATGGGACACTCCAATGTAGAAGGGGCCAGCTGAGAGTCTGCGGAGGCTAAAGCTCTCCATGATTTGGAGGCAGCCCCCCAAAGAGGGATGGGAGCCCAAAAGAGAGAAAAGAAACCTCGGAACCGGAGTCACACCCTACTCCAAAGGGCCACCCTCCAAAGCAGGAGCCAGGGGTGTCTGAAACAGTCAGGGTCCAAAGGGCCAAAGACATCCCCTAGCAAACAATTGGTACCATTCTGAAGTCTCCCAAACCAACAGCCGAACCACGGCCCTAGGTGTCTATCAGTTGCAGCCAAAGACATCAGTGCCAAACCCGGTACAGAAGAAGGAGCTTCTGCTGGCACCAGAAAAGATGGAACCGGGGTAATCAAAGTGGTGGGCTCTGAACCAATAAGAGGTTGGAGGAGGATAATCTGGAGGAACAGACCTTGGCTTTGGGAGGGAGGTCCGAGTGGGTGTGGGAAGAGCCCTGGCCATCAAAAGCTGATCTACCAATCTCACCACATCTACCTTGGAAAGACTTCTGGTTGAACGGACGACATCCCTGAGAGAGACTCATGCAGACAGACACAGACATCACTCTAAACAGAGAAAGGAAGGGAAACCTAACAATGGTAGGTAGAAATACCAATAATAGGCAAGGGGTAGAAGAAGCTGTGACGCTCCTGCACTGGCCCAATAATTAAAGGAGCCTCAATCCTCATACCAACACCAGTGAAGGACATGCACATTGGGAAGATGACAAGTACACACACAGTAAAGTACAAACACAGTAAAGTACAATTTCCCTTAAGAGCACAGAGATCACAGTCAGTCTGGGGCTGGTTTCTCCCTCTTTCTCCATATCCCCAATAAGACTCCCCACTGGAACAGCTATAGGATTTAGCCAAAAAGTACAGTTTTGTACCTACCATAAATGTAGATGTTCGAGGATTCCATTGCTGCAGTCCTTACTATTGGGTATAGTCCGCGTCCAGTCGGCCCGAATACCAGAGTATAAGGCTGACGTCGGTCAGGGCGCATTAGACTGACGTCAGTACGTCAGGGTACTAATGCGCATGACCGACGTCATATCCTCAGTCTTTTCTTGCCCCAGATGTCAGAAGACCCTAAAAAGACAAGTCCCAAAATACCTGCACCAAAAACATGTACAATATATACAAGAATATATACAAAAATATAAGCATGTAAACTCACCTACACAACCACCCCTAAACACAGAAGGGAAGGAGGGAGGGTAAATTGGACTGCAGCAATGGAATCCTCGAACATCTACATTTATGGTAGGTACAAAACTGTACTATGTTCTTCGTTTTCCATTTCTCCTGTCCTTACTATTGGGTAGAATCCCAAAGCAGAGGTAAGGGAGGCTGGCAAATCATAAAGAAGTAGGAGCTGACAACATGCCTTGCAAAACAGCTGTGGCAAAACCAGCCCTAGACTTCGAGTAGATAGGAAGGTGATAATGCTTAGAGAAAGTATGCACTGAACTCCAAGTAGCTGCTTCCAAAATATCCTTAGTTGCCACCCCGCTTAGAAATGCTGTTGAAGTGGCAGTAGCCCTAGTGGAATGAGGCCTAATCCCAGCTGGAATCTCCTTGCCATGATGGGAATAACAAAATGCAATGCAAAAGCCAATCCACCTAGAAATAGTTTGTTTTGACACAGGCTTGCCCTGTGAACTCAAAGCAAAAGAAACAAACAACTGCTGAGACTGCCTAAAATCCTTAGTCCTGCTTAAATAATAACGCAATTGCCTGTGTACATCTAAAGTGTGCAAAATCTTTTCCCCTTTATTTTGAGGGTCTGCATAAAATGTAGGCAAATGAATAGTTTGGTTTAAAGCCACACTAGAAACCACCTTAGGCATAAAAGAAGGATTAGTACGTAACGATACCCTATCCTTATGGAAAATCAAAAAGGGCTCTACTGCCATAAGGGCCTGCAACTCAGACACCCTTCTTGCAGAAGTAATAGCCAACAGAAAAGCAGTCTTCCATGACAAGTATTTCAATTCAGCAGTAGCTGCAGGCTCAAAAGGTTGTAGAGTAAGTTTTTCCAACACAAAATTGAGATCCCAAGCAGGAGTAGGAGCTCTACGTGGGGGTCTTATATTCTTTGCCCCTCTAAGAAACTGCTTGAACAAAGGATGTGAAAACAAAGGTGGGTCACAATCATAGTGAGCTGAAATTGCTGCAGCATGAATCTTAATGGAAGAGAAGGACAAACCTTTGTCCAATAACTCAGTAAGATATTGAAGAGCCACACTCAAATTAGGCTCAGAAATCTCCAAATTCTTTGCTGTACTCCAAAATAAAAATCTCTTCCATTTTTCTGCGTACACTCTCCTTGTACTAGGTCTTCTAGCTTCCATAATCACATTTAAAACTTGTTGAGGAAGTTGAGACCTGCTGTGTTTCAACACAGAATATGCCAGGCTGTTAGATGAAGAGAATGAAGCTTGACATTGAGCAGATGACCGTCCTTCTGAGATAACAGATGAGGAATCAGAGGTAAAGGCCATGGAGGCTTCTTTACTAGACTCCGTAGTAGTGGGTACCAGTGTTGCCGAGGCCAATCTGGAGCTATCAAAATCATCCTTGGCCTGTCTTGTCTGACCTTTAGTAGTACCTTTGGAAGAAGAGGCAGAGGTGGAAAGGCATACACATGAAGGTTTTTCCAACTGAAAGACAGAGCATCCACTTTCCAAGCTGTGTGATGAAACCCCTTTGTGCAATACTTTGGCAGCTGGTGGTTTAGTGGAGAAGCGAACAGATCTATGTCTGGAGTTCCCCATGACACTGTCAATTTCTGAAATACATGAAGATCCAGTTTCCACTCGTGGGGATCCATGATTTGTCTGCTTAACACATCTGCTAAGGAGTTCTGTGCTCCTGGCAGAAACCTTGCCTGAAGAGTTAGATGCAAGCTTAGCGCAGTCTCCCATAAAATCATTGCTTGCCTGCATAGAGGATAGGAATGTGTTCCCCCTTGCTTGTTGATGTACCACATGACAGTTGTGTTGTCTGTTAGAATCAACACCTGCCCTGGAAGAAGTAACTCCTTGAAAGCCATTAATGCAAACTGGACTGCTAACATCTCCTTCATGTTGATATGTAGATGCTGTAGTCTGGCAGGCCACTTGTCTTGTATCCACTTTCCATTTAGATGAGCTCCCAAGCAATGTCCGAGGCATCTGTCGTTAAAATCTGACTTGCCTCTGGCCGGGTCACAGAGAGTCCCTTGTTTAGGTGACATTCCTGAGCCCACCACAAGAATTCTTTTGAAGGCAAGGTATTATTTGAATGACAGTGTCCAAATCCTGGCAGTGCTGTGTCCATACATTTTGAGATACCATTGTAGCTTCCTCATATGCAGTTTGGCATTGGGAAGCACCAGAATACAAGATGCCATGAACCCTAATGCTTGAAGGACTGTCCTTGCAGTCAGCACGGACTGATGAGATAGTTGATGGAAGTAAAGTGACAGACTCTTTTGTTTGTCCGGGGTTAAAAGGCCATCTGGGCTGCTGTATTCAGTCTCACACCCAGAAAGCACATGTCTTGAGAGGGTACTAGACTGGACTTTATTTCGTTCACAGAATACCCTAGGCATCTTAGCACTGCTATAACATATTCCAGATGCTGTAGAAGGTCTTCCTTTTCTTGAGCCAGAATCAGGCAGTCGTCCAAGTAAGGATAGATTTGAATTCCTTGAAGCCTGAAGTAAGCTATCACTGGAGCCAGAACCTTTGTGAATACTCTGGGCGCAGTAGATAAGCCAAAGGGCAATGCAGAGAACTGATAATGAGAATTTCCAGCTCGAAACCGCAGATACTTCCTGCAACTTAGCCTTATAGGCACATGAAGGTAAGCTTCCTTGAGATCTAAAGTTACCATCCAGTGATCTTTGCCCAGCAGAGGTAAAAGCTGTTGTAACGTCAACATCTTGAACTTGGGAATGTCCAGAAAAGTGTTGAGGAGAGATAAATCCAAAATTGGTCTCCACGTGTTCCCCTTCTTTGGTACTAGGAACAGGCGAGAATAAAATCCTAGGCCCCTTTCTGATACAGGGACTGGCTGAATGGCCCCCATCTGGAGTAACTGAGAAACTTGCTTGTGAGCCTCCTTTCTTTGTGGAGGAGGAACGTCTGGCATGCCTTTGAAAGGGGCATTGTATGGAAATAAAATCTGTAACCGTGGTGAATGATATCCAACACCCATTTGTCTTGAGTAATTAAATCCCAATTTTCTTTGAAAAGAGACAGTCTTCCTCCCAAAGGAGCTGCCAGACGAGAATCTACTGGCAGCTGAAAAGACAGGTCATTGGGTCTGTTTACGAAAGGACTGACCCCTGCCCTCACCAGAAGTCTGAGCAGGTGAACTCCCTGTTCTAGGCCTAAAGAACCTTGAGCCCTGCCCCTACCACGCCTAGACCTACCCCTAGACTGGGAATCATAAGCAGGATATGTCCACCCCTTAGCAGGCCAATTTCTACTAAACTTGGGCTGCACCTGCAAAAAATCTTTAACAGTTTGCATAGACTTAGCTTTGTCCTCCATTTTCTTTAAAACTGCTTCCACAGGCGAGCCAAACAACACATCAGACTGTAAAGGAGCATCCAAAATCCTTGTCTTAACATGCTCAGCTAAATTCTGATCCTTCAACCAGGCATGCCTGCGAAGAACAGAACTAGTAGCAGCCACCCTCGAGGAGGCCTGTACAGCATCAAAACCACATTGCAAATAATGCTTACCCACTTGCTCAGACACATGAACTAAGTCCAGCAACTCTTTACACTCAATACCTTCCGCCAAAGCATCCACCTTAGATTTTAATTGTGAAAGGAGATAATTCTGATATTTTAGCATGTGAAACTGACAATTCAACGCTCTCATGGCTAGAGTGGAAGAAGTATACACTTTCTTTCCCCACCTATCCAAGGCCCTTGCCTCTTTATCAGTGGGAACAGGATTTTTAACCACAGAAGCCTTAACACCTTTAGGCCCTTGAGAAATAGTTTCTGGGTCCGCCCTAGGACTCTTAAACAAATACTTATGAGCTTCGGGCACCCTATAATACCTATCAGGCTTAACAGGAGCAGGAGGCAAAGAGTCAGGATTCAGGGAAGCCTCTGCAAAAACATCTTCCACCACATTCAACACAGGAGGAATAGCTAAGGGCCTATGCTGGGGCAAAAACAAGAATTCCCTAAGCCTTTTCCTGGAATCAGAGTAATCCTGGCCTTCCCAAAGTGCTCCCTCATGGAATGCAGAGTCTCTGAAAATGAGAAATCCTCAGGAGGAGAAGCTGTAGGAGTGGAATCATCCACATCAGAATCAGAATAAGTAGGATACTCCTGCAAGTCTTCCGCAGAAGACACTGAAGCCTCTGAACACTGTTCAAAACTATCAAACTCCGGTTCCACCCTAGGCCTCTTATCAGGCGGGGGCATAGAACCTCTAATCATAGTAATCAAATCTTCTGCCATTTTAAGCATATGTTTCTTAGGTACAGAACCCGAAATGCTAGGAGAAGCCCCCACTGAAGCTGAACTAGGCCTACCTCTCAAAGAAGTTTTGGCAACAGAAGGAGAGGCTCTAACTACCTTGGGAAGAGAGGGAAGAACAGTTACCTGAGAAGCCCCCTCAGCCTGGCCTACCTCCTGAGAAGGCACATCCTGTAATAGTAAAGTTTCTGCCTGAGACTCCATGGAAACTCCTGGCAAAACCTCTGGCTCCACTGAGCCTTCTAAAGAACCGACGTCCGGGACTGCCGGTTCATCAACCCTAGGCTTCACTGTTTTGTCCTTGCGCTTCTTGGACGAAGCGGGCATCGGAGCATCCGACGGCATTTTATAATTGCAACGCTTCCCAAACACTAACCTGGCACAGTCTAACCTCCTCTTAATAGTGCGTTTGTTAAACCTAGCACAAGAGCGGCAACCAACAACGTCGTGCTCAGGCCCTAAACAAGGTATACACAAGGTATGGTAATCCCTATGAGGTATCTGTTTCCCACAAGAAATACAGTTATTCACTTTTTCTGACATCCGGTAAAATACTGAGGCAAGAAAAACCAAAATGTTCCCAACGGGTACTTAGCCAACTCTGTTTCGGTCTGAAACTCCGGTTTCGGAAATATTTCAGAACGCCAACCTGCACTCGCAAAACAGCTTCTGCATCGGACCATGCGGCAAAAAAGACTGAGGATATGACGTCGGTCATGCGCATTAGTACCCTGACGTACTGACGTCAGTCTAATGCGCCCTGACCGACGTCAGCCTTATACTCTGGTATTCGGGCCGACTGGACGCGGACTATACCCAATAGTAAGGACTGCAGCAATGGAAAACGAAGAACATCTTCCAGCACCCTCTCTGTCCAACCAGTGCTTCATGTCCCTTCCCAAGTAGTCGACATATACCCACACCCATACACTTTGAGATCCAATTTATATACAAAACACGCAGACACTCCTGGGCAAGGCTGGCACAGATTTACTAGCTATGCCCCCTTCTGTCCAGACTATAAAAGGTAGTTATGACTACCAACAACCACGACTTATAAGCTACCAAAAAGGCCCTTACCAAAGGGTGCCTTATCTACTGTGTAATGTTACTGCCATCCAATGGTGTCCAAGACTAAGCTATTTAAGACTGGCCTGTACAGTGCTACCAAATACATGCAAGTACACTAAGCTTAAATATCTCTAAACAAAACCACCCACAATTAAAAGATTTAAATATATTTAATAATAAATAACAGAACAAAACAATACTCAATAACCCAATACAGTGACAGAGTTGAGAATCACAGGAAATACTTAAATACATTGCAGGGTAGTCTCACAAATGCAAAAAACATCTAGACTGATCAAACTATTTTCCTATCTATCGCAAAGACAAATACTATGATTCAAGTCTTTCTTACAGAGCAAAGCAAGTGCTGCTGAGAGGATGTTTACAGGTCCAGAGCAAGATACAAAATGCACAGACATTCTCTCTGAGATAGTTCTTAAGTTACTAACAAACATTTCTGGTGAGTCATCTCAGATTACATCATTCTTGTCAACTCTGCTTTTAGTTTCCAGGCCAACAGGAACTAAGTTTCTAAGAGAAGTGTCCACTTCTGTGTGTGTGTGTGTGTGTGTCTTTCGGCTTTTCCCAGTTAGGGGTCGCCACAGCGGAACTCCGGTCCACTAATGATTGGCAGCTTATTTTTACGTACCGGCTTGCCAGGCCTGACGCACAACCTAGTTACGCCCATTCACGCATGTCTCCACGCAGAAGACGCTCTAGCTGAGAATCGAACCGGACAGTGTCTTACTGTGAGGTGACAACGTTACCTCGGAGCTAAATATTCTTGACACTGGTCTGGAAATGGAAATCATAAAACCTGGAAATGGAAATCATAAAACTGTTAAATACCTTTACATTTGAAACTTGCAATTACCTCTGTTTCCAGACAATAGGAAAGCCTACAAACTCTAGACATTGTGGCTGCTTTGAGCTGAAACAGAGATAACAGAGTAATAAACAATTTCCACTTATTTTCTTAGAGTTTGCAAGTTAACTCTATGTCCCAATTTCTACTATGAAAACATACATTTGCACAGGTATATAGTCCATACACATTTCTGCTCTTTTCCAGCAGGGTGAGCTGTGGTTACATTTTCGAAGCTCAGCACATAACATACAGGTTACTTACATTTGTAGACAAGCCTATGGATCATATTAATATTTACAAGGACATAGAATTATTTACAAAATTCTAGCTAGCTGGGCTGGCAGCCTTCACAGAAGATACCAGCGATGGTATCGGAGAGATTACCCAAGAGGTAGAAGGAGAAAGGGCGGTAAACAAAATTACCAACAATGGCAATGGAGAATACCATTAGGTAAAGATAAAGGGTAGAGACAAGGTTATACATAACACACACTCGTCAAATATTATGAAGGAAAAAAAATCTACTTTAAAACGTGCAAGGTACACATTTTGAAGGGGAAAAAAAGACAATAAAACACTTAGCTGAAGAGTATCAACTGATTCTTCCTGATACCAGAGCAGCAAAGGAGATTGGAGGTAATGGAGAGAGGAGCATTGTGGGTAGAGCCTTAGCTAGAGAGTTTTGGCTGGTGCAAGATGTGGAACGGCCGAGCCAGTTCCGAAGAGTCGGAATAGAGTCCCATTCATCAACAATGAATGACGATTGACATCAGATTGCATTACATTCAATAATTCATCTGATGAGCTACGAGTAAAGAGGAATTAAGAGCTCCTCGGATCAAGTGGATGCACATGGAAATAACAGGAGCCAATTAGAAGGCTTTCCATACTACTGCACAGATATGATGGTCAAATGAAGAGGAATTGTCAACAGGATCTCTTATGAGTGCCCTATTAGAGGGGCGAGTCATCTATATGGCATGTGAAAATATTTTGTTTATTAAAATGAATTATGCTACACTTTTAACATTTAACAATTTGAGACCATTGTCTTTGCACAGATTATCAACATGATCTAATCCACGATGGAGTAATTATGAGCTGTGGAAGATTGAACATCCAAATTTACCGGTCTGTAAATTAGATGAACCATATACCAGCAGTGCTGGCCTAGGTGCTCTAACCAATAGATAACTCAGAAAAATGAGCTTTGTGGTATGCCACTGCTAACTTTTGCTTTCAAAAGTGATACCCAAGACCAACTGCATAGGTTCTTTTAGGCAACCACTTAGCCATCTACCAAACAATGATTTACAAGTTTATCAATAATACCTATATGAGCAATAGTGCCTTGTTCAGATTGAGACATGCTGTACGTACTGCAAAACCAATATTCAGTGCTTGACTAACCGGATGAAAGTCTCAAAATGGATTTTCTAGAGAAGAATTACTTCAGACAGTATTTATAAATAAGCTAGGCTAGATGTATTCTGTAAGAATCGTTTCAGACATCATGCTACAACAACTACATATTGCAGGTGCAGGTAAGAAAGAACTGCTCGGCTTTGTACGTTAAGCAAAGAGTAGAACAAAACATTACATAACTAGACATGCAGACAGTCTGCCACTGTGTTTTGACCTTGCTTTTATTACAAATTAAATGAATACAGTTATAAGAAGGAAAAGTGCGTTACAACACAAGACCATGGAAAGCATGCTTAGAAATTTAACCATCTGAGCTGCCCAATAGATTTTTGCATTGTGTGTGCGCGCATGTGTTGACTAGCTAGTCAAGTGAATAAAATAGATTTCTGCAGTGTGTGCACGCATGTGATGACTAGATAATATTCCAGTATTAACACCAAAGCAGAGAGGGTTTTTTTTTGTATTGCTGTTAATATTTGTAGTCTGCTGTTGTGTCAGTCTCAATAAACCGCCAATTCTATTCTGAACAAAAAAAAAAAAAATATTGTCATAACGTAATGTCTCCGTGAACTTGCTTTGAGATGCAGCAGTCCAGAGATTAACCTCATTCATTTCTTTGAAAAGTAAAAACAAGAGGATTTTCCTTTGATAAAAAAAGTCAAAATGGGGAGGATTCACAGTTGAGAGATTTTCAATGTCTAAATTAATGAGGTCGGAGATGATATCTATCAAAACTTCACATACAAAGCTAATGAGATTAATAGGTCTCTATTTATAATGGCATTACAATAGCAGTTTTCCAGACTTCAGGAATGTACTAAAACAATGAGTAAAACTGAAAAAAAAAAAAAAAAAAAAAAAAAAAAAAAAAAAAAAACAATCCGCAAAACTATAAGAAAAATCTAGCCAAGCTAGAGTTTCCACTGTACGATTCCTTAAACCTCTTATATCAGAGGCACATGGGATATATGCAAATTACCCTTTAAGGACATCAGCTATTTCAGATATATGGCAATTCTGAATGCCCATGACTTTTTTAATTTTCATTTTCAAGTCTGTAGCGGACAAATTCAGGCGAATGAAGCCTAATAGTGGCTATACTCAATGCTATCAGACGATTGGCAGTGAAGGTCAGCCATTTATTGATGGATAGTTGAAGTCCCCCAGTAGAAAGGTGTTGGATATAGTGAGGATTTCAGCTAATGTGCTGAGATAGCCACTGTGCTCAGAAGGGGACACTAAGCATGTTCTATAACTAGCTACAAAGTGATTATTACTCTTCTTAATTATTTGGACAACTAGGAGTTCAAATGTGGTGTCTTGAGAAATCAGTCATGAAGGGAGGATACCCCTGATAAATATGGATACTCCCCCATAATGGCCAGTTGGTGTGAAGACGCAATAAGCAATATAACCAGGAAAGAGTATTTTCACTACTCTGCATCTATAACTACACATACATGAGTGTGTCCAAGTTAGAGGACAACCTCAAAAGGAATTTTTTTATATAAAAGACTCCTGACATTTAGTAGACTCACATTAATGTGCTCCAAATTATAATTTACTACACTGGAAGGCCCATCAAGTGGGCATTGCCTAATAAAAGGCACCACAGGGGCAGAAAAGTCTATAGTTAGAATGTGAAAGCCTTGGTTAAGAGAGGTGCAGACCATCTCTGGCAAAGCAGAAAGATTTGCCATCCCTCATTCCAAGTGGACATTCACTGGAACCCCCTAGAATGACACTAACTACACAGCCAATTTGTTTAAATGTTGGCACAATTTTGTGTAGCGGCATAATACCATTCAAGACCAGGGCATTTCCTTCCTCAGACACATGTGCAGCAAGGTCAGTCATATCCTTCATCATGTCTCTCTGGTTAGAGTGCCCAAAGTCATTCACACCTCACAAGGACCACTACAGGTATAATCATATTTTATTAGGATCAAGGCATCAAAGAGTACTTCTGAAATCTCAGATTTTGGCTGTATCTTGCATCTCAGATCTTGGCTTCAGAAATACAGCCATCACCCTATTCTTATCCAGCCTGGTCAGGGTGGTGTCCATATGCCTGGCAATAGAGTCAGTTATTACTAAAACATTAGCAGGGCAAGATGCAGTCTTAAGGTCTTGGAGTGTGCATCCTTCTGCCTATTAAGAGGTATATGCACTGGCTGTGAAGGGGGAAGATGGGTAGTCTCTACGTAAACTAAACTACAGTCTAAGGTTTCTTGGTATTTATCCTACAAGGCTGAGGCAGCATTCCCTTAACCTCCATATAAGCCACTTCAGTGGAAGTGTTCTGTGCAGTCTCTGTGTGCTGTGTTTATCAAATGTGTTCCGAGGTGAGGAAATGGCCTTCAGGTTAAGCAAATATTTACCCCTCTAACATACTGTATCATTCCGAGACAGCAGATAAGTGTTTTGGTAAGCATGAGGCAGTCAGAGCTATTAGGCTGGCTAAAGAAGGGGCAAAAGCTGACAACAGTCTCCATATTGGGCAATACAAGTCAACTTACATATGGCCCAGGAGTCATTCCAATGGATGGTAGAAGCAAAAACAGTTTAGCAAAAAGCAGCATAGCTTTTCACAGAAGAGAATCACTAAATGCAAGGGCGACTGGGTATCTTATTTGATAAGCATTACCAGAGGGAATAGTGGAAGGGCAGTTCAGCTCTTGGATGACCGGCTAGGGAGATTAGACCCATCAGCAGACCAAACAGAAGGGGAGGACAGCTAACAGAAAGAAAAAGGTAGTAAAGAGACTTGCAAGGAAATAAGAAAATAAATACCCACAAGATGATCAAGGGGACCAGTTATGGGTTCTGCTTAACATATCAGCACGTCAAAGAGCAGGAAGTGACTGTAAACATCAAGATGTTGAGGCTGTAGGCAAAGGGATAGTCACAAAAGACCAAAGGAAAAATTCCGCCAAACTGACATGTAAGCAATGTTAACACTACTAAAATCCATTTAAGATATTTCAGAAGGATTTATTTTGTGTTTGGAAGTAATGCAATTGTCACAGATCCCTTACATAATAAAAAGGATTCATAAACGCCTTGCTGGCTTAAGTACTACTTGCCCAGAACAGGTGTTGTTCGATTTCACCAGTGCAAAAGCAACACAGCATTTAAATCTTCTCAGATTACACTAAATCTTTTGTGGAGGTGTTCTGTATACAACCCAAGCACAACCTTCTTCTACACTTTGCAAAAATAATCTCATTTGTCACCCACTTGACCCCTGCTACCATTTACACTGCTAGCACTGTACAAAACCTCTGCAATTAAATGTCACAAAGCACATATTTTCCTAGTTTACTCTCTACCTCAGTAAAACAAGTAACCTTCATTAGCAGAGACAGGACTTAGCAAATCTATCACAACAACTGCTTAACGATTAGCAGTGAACAGTGTTAATAAGGAAAAAAGTATCAATTAATTCTGGAAAAGCCTTCTGACATTAAATAAATCTTCATATTTAGTGTTTTTAAAATTGGCGACCAACTTATCCTCGACAGTGGGTCTTAGATCAAGTGCAGTGCTCCTCTGCAGAGTGAAACAAAGCTAAAACTTGCACCCGGCTTCCAGGAAACGTACATTTGTTTTCAAAATAGGTAAATGAACTTTAGCCCTGGTCATGACTACTATGAAACAAAAACAGAAAATGTACAACTCAAGAACAGGAAAAGTTAATATAAAGACTCCAAGGTAAAAGCAACAATTCAAATATGCATATTAATTAATTCTTTGATGCAAACTTTAATCCTATTCAGGGATGCAGTGAAGCCAAACTCCATCATAGCATTAAGCTGGCATATGGCAGAGAACTAATCTTGGACAGGATGCCAATCTACAGCAGGATGCTCACATACCCAAGAACAATTTGTAAGATCACCAGTTCACTGACTACATATATCTATGTGGAGGGAAACCAACAGAATGTAACCTCACAAAGTAGAGGGCAAGCAAACTTTGTGAAGCGGACGCCTCAGCTTGGAACAAAACTGGGAAGCAGTGTTTTGAGAGAATACTAATACAAACGAGTCAACAGCATACAATAAAAATCTGTAATTCGCCCAAGCAGAATACAGAAATACACACAAAATACCATTCATGTTCAACTGCAAAAGTATCTTTATATTAGACACGATCCCAAGAAATAAAAACAGAAATAAAGGGCTTTATTACTCCAAAGTAGTCAGCTAGGGTAAGTTGGGAGAGTATGGTTACAAACAATGAATGTGCTGCTGCCTTCAGCCTATCACCACAAAAACATAAGAAGCAATTCTTTCATTTAGGCCCACTGATGCAGTCATTACTGCCTGCGGTATTGGTCACATTACTGCATAGCAAAATTACACAATAAATGTGTTTTGTACAGTTATTCACCTACTTAAAATGCAATAAATACACTCAATACAATATCTGCTTGCTGCACAAGAAAATCAGTAGCTCCTTTAACAAAGATGCCCATGACGCCAGACTTTGTTATGAATGAAAGCCACATCACAGATGAATACAGCTCTGACCTGCAGCTGGCTGTACCCACCCAATGTCTCCTAAAACGTAAAGCAGAATAACTACACACACACACACGCACACGTACACACACGTACAAACACACACACGTACAAACACACACACGTACAAACACACACACGTACAAACACACACACACACACACACACACGTACAAACACACACACACACACACACGTACAAACACACACACACACACGTACAAACACACACACACACACACACACGTACAAACACACACACACACACACACGTACAAACACACACACACACGTACAAACACACACACACGTACAAACACACACACACACGTACAAACACACACACACACGTACAAACACACACACACACACGTACAAACACACACACACACGTACAAACACACACACACGTACAAACACACACACACGTTTATTGTCTTTACGACAATCCAAGAGATGTCCTGCGAGTCAGTGACCTGACTGCCAACTCTAGGACAAAAGGAAAAACACAAAAAGTACAGTTGTGTACACTTACCATAAATGTAGATGTTAGAGTGTATTCACTGTTGCAGTCATTGCATTTGGGTAATCTGCTGGCAGGTTGCCCTCAGTTGGCCTGAATAACAAAGTCTTGGGTCCTGCGTTGGTTGCTGTCTCTTCTTCCACAACGTCAGGGGTATAAAACATGCAGCAAACGCCATTTTATTCAGTTTTTCTTGCCCCAGATGTCAGGTGCCCCCCTAATGGGGAGCAAATATATATATATATATATATATATATATATATATATATATATATATAAAATAAACAGTAAATATATAAATGCACTTTTAGAAACAGACTTTACCTTCAACTAAAAGCAAATACACAACAAAGGCTTTTGAGTATAATGAAGGAAAGAAGAGGTATAGAAAGGGGGATGGCGGGTGGGTAACCCGGACTACAAAAGTGAATACATTTGAACATCTACATTTATAGTAAGTGTACACAACTGTACTATGTTCTTAGTGTTTCACTGGGTAGAATCCCAAAGCTATGGATGGGAGGATGGAACTAAACAGCATTAGGACTGGCTATAAGGCCCTGCAAGACTGCAGTGGCAAAGCCTGCCCTGGATTTGGAGAAGAGAGGTAAATGATAATGCTTTGTGAAGGTATGAACAGAGCTCCAAGTAGCAGTTTCTAGAATGTCTTTTGTTGGGACCCCTGTGAGAAAAGCTGCTGAAGTAGAGGCAACCCTGGTGGAATGTGATCAGATTCACTTGGGCACAGGTTTACCCTAGTGCAAATAGCAGAAACTAATGCAGTGGCTTATCCACTTAGAAATAGTCTGCTTTGATATAGCCTTCCCCTCTGACCCTGCAGCAAATGCTACAAGTAGTTGCTCAGACTTAGAGATTGGGACCCATTTAAGTAGAATCTTAGTTGTCTGTGTACATCCAATGAATGCAGAATCTGCTCCCCATTGTTCTGCAGATTTGGGTAAAATGTTGGCAGGTGAATGGTCTAGTTAAGAGCCACACTGGATACCACCTTAGGCATAAAAGAAGGATTAGTCCCAAAGGACACCCTGTCCAGGTAAAAATGTAATAAAAGGCTCCACTGCCATGAGAGCCTGTAGTTCTGAAACCCTTCTTGCTGAAGTGACTGCCAAGAGAAAAGCTGGTTTTCCAAAATAGAAATTAATTATATATCTGCAGTAGCTGCTGGTTCAAAAGGAGGCAGGGTGGAGTTTTTCCAGCAAAAAATTGAGGTCCCATGCAGGAGTTTGTGATCTTCTGGGAGGCCTTAAATGTTTGGCCCCTCTAAGATACTGTTTAAGCAGAGGATGAGAAAAGAGGGGAGGAGCTGTGTTGTAATGAGCTGAGATGGCAGAGGCATGGATTTTTATTGAAGAAAAAGATGGGCCCTTGTCAAGCATCTCAGTCAAATACTGAGAAATCTGAGGAATGATATGGGTTTTGACATCTTGTTGTCATGCCCTATTGGGTTCATTTATGCCTTTTAAGTCTAGATACGCCAGCTTCCTCCAAATAGGCAGTAGCTGTTGTAAAGTCAGCATTTTGAATTTTGGAATGTCCAGGAACGTGTTCAAAATTGATAAGTCCAGTATTGGATGCCAATGTTCTTTTTCTGGGTACCAGGAAAAGTCTTGAATAAAACCTTGTCCTTTTTCCGTTTCTGGTACTGGTTGAATAGCCCCATATCCATGAGGGACATGACTTTTCTGGGCCTCTGCCCACTGGTTTTGTGGCAGAAACGGCCATCTGTTTGGAATTGGCAAAGTATGGAAATGAAATCTGTATCCCTGGGATACTATGTTTAATAGCAATTTGTCCTGGGTAATTAACTGCCAATTTTGAGCATGAAGTGCTAGCCCCAAGGGGCTGCCAAAAGATAAGTGCTTGGTGATAGTAGGAAAGTCATTGAGACTGCTTACTGTAGGGTTGTCTTTTCTTCCTCCAGATTTGGAGGTGGAGCACCCACTGCTTTGACCTGTAGAACCCTGTGATTGGTATCTGGAGCCTTCGAGCGCTGGATTTGCCCAGAGTGGCTCTGTTGGACAAAATATATATATATATATATATATATATATATATATATATATATATATATATATATATATATATATACACACACACACTACACACACATATATATATATATATATATATAATATATATATAACATTTATATATATATATATATATATATATATAATATATATATATATATATATATATATATACACATACATACATACACACACATATATATATACATATATACATATTATATACATATTATATACACACACATTAATATATATATATATATATATATATATATATAATATATATACATATATATATATATTTCATATATAATATATAATATATATATGTACATATATAAATAAATATATACAAACACATATAAGTACAGATATATATATATATATATATATATATATATATATATATAACATATATATATATATATACATATATATACATACAACACACATATATATACACACACTAATATATATATATATATATATATATATATATATATATATAAAATAAACAGTAAATATATAAATGCACTTTTAGAAACAGACTTTACCTTCAACTAAAAGCAAATACACAACAAAGGCTTTTGAGTATAATGAAGGAAAGAAGAGGTATAGAAAGGGGGATGGCGGGTGGGTAACCCGGACTACAAAAGTGAATACATTTGAACATCTACATTTATAGTAAGTGTACACAACTGTACTATGTTCTTAGTGTTTCACTGGGTAGAATCCCAAAGCTATGGATGGGAGGATGGAACTAAACAGCATTAGGACTGGCTATAAGGCCCTGCAAGACTGCAGTGGCAAAGCCTGCCCTGGATTTGGAGAAGAGAGGTAAATGATAATGCTTTGTGAAGGTATGAACAGAGCTCCAAGTAGCAGTTTCTAGAATGTCTTTTGTTGGGACCCCTGTGAGAAAAGCTGCTGAAGTAGAGGCAACCCTGGTGGAATGTGATCAGATTCACTTGGGCACAGGTTTACCCTAGTGCAAATAGCAGAAACTAATGCAGTGGCTTATCCACTTAGAAATAGTCTGCTTTGATATAGCCTTCCCCTCTGACCCTGCAGCAAATGCTACAAGTAGTTGCTCAGACTTAGAGATTGGGACCCATTTAAGTAGAATCTTAGTTGTCTGTGTACATCCAATGAATGCAGAATCTGCTCCCCATTGTTCTGCAGATTTGGGTAAAATGTTGGCAGGTGAATGGTCTAGTTAAGAGCCACACTGGATACCACCTTAGGCATAAAAGAAGGATTAGTCCCAAAGGACACCCTGTCCAGGTAAAAATGTAATAAAAGGCTCCACTGCCATGAGAGCCTGTAGTTCTGAAACCCTTCTTGCTGAAGTGACTGCCAAGAGAAAAGCTGGTTTTCCAAAATAGAAATTAATTATATATCTGCAGTAGCTGCTGGTTCAAAAGGAGGCAGGGTGGAGTTTTTCCAGCAAAAAATTGAGGTCCCATGCAGGAGTTTGTGATCTTCTGGGAGGCCTTAAATGTTTGGCCCCTCTAAGATACTGTTTAAGCAGAGGATGAGAAAAGAGGGGAGGAGCTGTGTTGTAATGAGCTGAGATGGCAGAGGCATGGATTTTTATTGAAGAAAAAGATGGGCCCTTGTCAAGCATCTCAGTCAAATACTGAGAAATCTGAGGAATATTGGGCCGTGCTGTGTCTATTCCTTGTGCTTGGTTCCAAGCACAGAATCTCTTCCATTTAATCAGCATAAGATTTTCTAGTACTAGGCCTTCTGGCCTCCAAAATGACATCCGTCACAGATTTACTGAAAGGTGTTTGAAGAATTAGTTGATTAGCCATGCTGCAAGATTCAAAGTTTGGAGCAGAGTGTGCAGAATCTGATAGTTCTGCTGAGACAGTAGATGAGGTATTTGAGGCAGGTAACCATGGAGGAAGCAAAGACATATTCCTTGGAAGTGGGTACCAGTGCTGGCTTTTAGTAAGACCTTGGAGAGTAGAGACAGAGGGGGGAAAAGGCATAGACCAATAGGTGTTTCCAGCTGAAGGATAGTGCATCCACTTTCCATGCTTTTTTGTGATTTCTTGTGCAGAATTTGTC
>NC_056726.1:1736585969-1736613469 GCF_019279795.1 Protopterus annectens | reverse complement strand
CCCTACCCATAATCCAGAAAGATAGCTGCTGGTGGCTTAACGAGCCTCCTCCTCACCTCAACTGACCATGCAGCTCCCAGATCATCTGTTGCTGAAACTCAGGTCACCAGTGGCAGATGCAAGTTTGTCATTCTGCAGTTTGGGTGAGGATGTAAAATCTAATAGGACTACACCAGAACAATTATATAGCTCTACGTAGTCTGACCTCCCCCCTTTCACCAGCAACTTGCTCAATCCTACTCAGACAAAACAAAATCAGTGCGAGTTTTCCAAACCGTTATAATGAAGACAAGGAAAGTGCATTACTTATTTGCTCACCAGGCAAACATGCAGGTCACAGCATTCTTCTCGGGTGGGACCCAGGACAAAAACAAAAAAAAAAAAAAAGTACACACTACAGTTTACAATAGAAAGAAAGCAAATCTTTCCCACCTACCAAAGGAAGTGGGACCCTGTTTAACAGAGAAAACTGTTGCAGCAGGTCAGTATGCTTAAGTATTCTGTCACACTTTTGACTCATCTTTTACACCAATGCATGCAGTGTATAAACTGCCACAACATAGCCCCCTACCTTCCTCAATAGAACTGTTAATCACTTCACAATATTTTTGTTTCCCTGGCATCAAGGGATAAAGTTCATGGAAATCTTTCCTGACCTTTACATAGGGACTATGGAAGCAACGGCAGACTAAGGAATGCATGACCATGTCTGTGGGGACCATGTTCTATTAAAATCTAGGTATGAATCTCTGTGCTATCTCTACGGTGACATCACTGAGGGATATAGTTTACTTGGGTTGTTGTTTAACATATTTACAAAAAATTGTTCCAAATACACAGAGAATGCAGGAGTGCATTGTGGCACAACCTAATATATGTCTTTGCATATACAAAGTGTGACTGGACACCAGCAGCCAGATTCCAAAAAAGAGTTGGTCTAAGCCTACCCTGATTTCAAAGACCTGCTCTCAGTATAAACGTGATTTACTTCGGTGCAAGGCTCGTGTATTAAATGACTTACACCAGGAGCCAGATTCCAAAACACCTGCCTTTAGTGTAAGTGGTAACTTACACTGAGAACAAGACTTTTGAAATCAGGCTCCAAATGCCAAATAAATAAACGTACCCATCCAGATGTCGAGAGGTTATCACTTACCCTGATCATATTCAATAAATTGAACTGCAAGTTTAAAGTTTATTCCTTAGAAAAAAAATCACAAAGAAAGCCCTCCGTCCTGCAACAAGGATCACTCCACTGGCATAAAAGTAGAAAAATACATCAACTTTAACCAAATGAGACAGAATCATGCAAAGCATGCAATTGTAAAACCAAAAATGGAAAGTCAACTCAGTAGTACAGTCAGTCATTTTTGTATTCAAATGATCCATGTTGTATTAGCAAGATTAGGGAAGGTGGATTTCAGCAGGCAATGACCAGTACCCTCTAATAAACACGCAGACAGGCTGGACATGTGCAGACTGAAGTCTGTAACATGACATGCCCTTTGTTTTTGTCTTTTTTTTTTTTAAATTTCTTTCCTACTTCTAGCTCTGCCCCGGCCATCAGAACAGCCAAACGGGCTATCATTTATGATGTTTCTCATCAACTTTGACCGACTGCATGGAACATTCCCTGGTTTGGCATGCTATGGGTATTGAAGGACATGTTAATCACATTCGGAAAGATAACCCTTCAAGACCCCCATCCCAAGGAACCAGTGCTCCCATGTGATCTCCAGCCTCCACCAGAGATTCTACCACAGGACTTTGCACACAGAGCACTTGCCACAGCTTCCACCCCTTTCAAAAATAGGCAATCCAGTGATGCCAAATCACTTCTCCATTGCCCCTGCCAAATCCAGCAGGAGCATGAACCCCTGACTAAACTTAGGCAACCAAGTTCGCAGTGAGGGCTTTATCCTTCTATGGCAGTGGCACTGAATGGACATGCATCTGAAAATGTGGACATTTTCACATTAACATCAGCATATTTCATGGTCAGGAAGGAGAGGTTAGTGGCTAGGCCATAACAAAAGGTTAACCCTACTAATGACCTTTGGGATTACGCCTCTCTGGTTTCGGTCCTTAAAAGACCAGACTGTTAAGTGTGGACCCCTCCCCTACAATAAGTCAAGTCAGTTAGAACCACTCACTCATTCTCTTATTGCCAGTTTATCCTACTCACAGTCATGAGGGAAGTCAGGCCACACCACCTGGCAGGCAATTAATATATAGTAAATAACCCATCCTAAGAGGATGCCATTAAGTCACACAAGCACAATGCAAACAAGTCAAACAACCAAATATCTACTGGCAAATTCAGCAAACTGCCCCTTCTATAACCAGTAGGTCTTTGGACTATGGGAAAAAAAAAAACTAATTTACACAGAAAAAACACAAACACAGGACAGGTGGTCTCTGCACAGAATGCATTTTAGCAGTGAACTGAGCCCTCAGAATTAAGTACTGGAGTGGTAATACTAACTGGCGTATCAGAGTGCTGTTCTGAGCAGAACTGGGGAGTAGGGTTCTGGGGTTACCACCCATCAGGTTTTCTCCATGTAACCATACTTCCATGGTCCTGATCAAGAAATCCAAATTTTACAAAACACTTTTCAAAGGCTTAAGCTGTTCCAAATATTCGCATACTTTTTAAAGAAATTCTGTTCCATGGTTTCGGATGCATTTTAAAAGTACTTGGAGTAATTTAACATAACTCTGAAAAAGCAGTCAACCTGACAGGCATGAAATGCATCTAATATTGGAAACTTAAATGTATGCAAACTTTGGCTTGCGACATTCAGCAACTCTTTCCCTACAGGAAATGTCAGGAGCCTCCTTTTTTGCTCACCTTCCACCCTTCATATCTTGTATCTCCTGTGGGATTAATTTAAAATTAAAATCAAAATAATAAGAAAAAAATGAAGTTGCAACTTTCATGCTCATGGATGCAACAAAACATCTCAGATGGGGGTTGGCCTGATGGTCATCATGCGTATCTCACAGACGCAAGGTACAAGGAAGTAACCAGTATTCAGGTACAGCACGTTTTCAGATTCTGGGTAGACTTCTGTCTGCAAACAAAAACAATGATATTTGCTAATCTCCTGCAGAGAATATGCTGGGTCAGTTTTTGGTTTTTTTTTTGTTTTTTTTTTTTTCCAATCATCCAGAGTTTGGAAAGGGACAAAGAGCTGACCATACTTCCTCCAAAACATCAACAAATCTGCTGATGATGGATCTCCACGCAGTGAAAGAGGTGTGCATGCTGGTAAGAACAATACCAATCGGATAGAATGGTTCATATCAGCTTCTATAGCAACTATAGATACAAATGATAGAAAAAAAAAAATCATATGGGTTTGAATGAAAACTCCGTCATCTTAGCAGAGATTATACTTACTATGCATAGGTTCATACTAGGCTATCTGCCCAAGGGCATTTATAAGCCTAGCCCATAGTTATGTGGCTTTCGCCACCCCTTTAGTTTGAAGAAAACTATGCCTATTATTTTGCTGTGCCTCTGTCAAGCAGTGACACTGAAGTAATCCCTGGGGTATATCTGCGATCTCCCATCCATTGGTCAAGATTCCTCTTGAACAATGCCAGCGAGGTGCTCTGCCTCACATGTACCGGGATTTTGTTCCACAGCATAGGGAGTCTCTGGGTGATGAATCTGTCCCTCCAGCACGTTCTATTAATAACCATGTCAAGGTTTAAGTCTCCCGCCCTTGTGGTTCTGAGGGATCTAGATTTTTTGAGGTGAAGCATATTCATCAAATCTGGGTTTGACATGGCCTTATATGTCAGGCACACGTCACCTCTGAGCAAGCGGTATGCGACTGAATAGAGCTGGAGTTCTTTCAGTCTGGCAGCATAAGACATTTTTGAGACCCTTTATCCTTTTGGTGAGGAACTTTTGGGGCCTTTCCAGCTGCTGCAGGTGTCGGGTCAGATACATTCCGAATGGGGCATTGTACTCAATCATAGGTCTAATGAGTGATGAGTACAGGGGGACGATGACCTCCCTAGATCTAGATGTGAATCCTTTCATGATCGGGTGGGCAATGTAGAAGGTTTTCCTAACTACTTTGGCAACATGTGTGTCAAACGAAAGGTTACTGTCAACCTGGGTCCCCAGATCCCTGATGACTTCTTCCGTGCTCAGTGGATTGCCACCTATATGGTAGCTAGGGGTAACCTTGTTTTTCCCGAAGGGTATGACTACGCATTTCTTGGCATTTAACTTTAGGCCATGGCTCTGGCACCAGTTATCCGTTTCCGTGAGGCCCTTCTGAAGGATATCAGTGTCAGATGTGTTTTCAACTATGGCGCCCAGTTTGCAGTCATCTGCAAACTTTGTCAGCCATAACCCTCCTGTGTTTGCTTGTACTTCAGAAAAGTAGATGCTGAACAAGAGTGGTCCCAGGACTGAGCCCTGTGGGACACCACTTGTGACAGGCTTTGAGTCTGACATGGCGCCAGCAACTCTGACCCTGTGGGTTCTGTCACCTAGCCAGTTTGCAACCCATCTTGTGATGTATGGGTTTACATTTAAGCCGATGAGTTTTTCGATGATACCCGAGTGGGGTATTGTGTCGAAGGCCTTTGCCAGGTCGAGGTAGGCTGTATGGACTGCCTTGCCCTCATCAATGGCCTTGGTGACTGTTTCAAAAAGTCAACCAAGTTTAAGAGGCATGATCTGCCTTTGACAAAGCCAAACTGGGATGGATCCAAAGTCTGCAAGTTCCCTATGTCTTTATTTATGAGTTCCATTATGATCCTCTCCATGGCTTTGCAGATAAGGCTTGTCAAGCTAATGGGACGGTAATTTCCAGGGTCGGTGGAGGCACCGCCCTTATGAAGTGGGACCACAGTCGCCATGCGCCACTCCTTGGGTACGTATCCTGAGGTGAGGCTAAGATTAAACGGCTGTCCTAACTGCGGGTTTAATTCCTCATTGAGTTCATGGAGCACACAGCCGGGGACACCATCCGGTCCCATGGATGCTGTGTTTTTTGCCTTGGAGAGAGCAGTTCTCACCTGGGCGTTGGAGATGTTTGGGGGGCTAGCAGTTCTCACCTGGGCGTTGGAGATGTTTGGGGGGCTACAATCCTCTGGTATAGATAATCTCTCCTTTTGGGGGGGGAGGGGGGGGAAGTTTGCACTGAACCTGTCACAGCCAGTATGTTGGCAGTGTGTGTAGGTTCAGTAAACTTCACATCATTTTGAACTAATTCCGAGCATATCTGGGAGTTTCCTCCTAGGTTTCTAACATAGCTAAAGAAGGCCTCATGATTGTCTTTTGAGTCCTTGGCGATTTTTCTCTCAAAATTTGCCTTGGATGCTTTTATGAGAGCTCTTAGTTTTTTTACTTATAATGATCAAAGGTGTCTTACCTTTCAAGGATTTTGCTCTATCTTGTAGTAGCTTCCTCCTTTTGTTGTAGAGCTTGTTTATGGCTGGGGTCCACCAGACTGGACGCTTGCCTTTGGTACAAAGAGTCTTAGTTTTGTTTGGGATTGCCTGATCCATGCAGTCCTGTAGGTGCTGGTAGAAGGCATTTGTAAGTGATTCAGCGGTTGGAGTAATGTTCATCACTGGCTCAGGGGCCTTAAAGGAGACCACACTAGTTTTTAGAAGTGTGAAGTCGGCTTTTGAGAAGTTTTTCACGGTGGTCTTTTTTTATTTCAGGTGGGGGCAGGATGAGGACCTCCAGCGAGATTAGTTTATGATCTGATCTCACCAGTGAGGGGTATACTTCCAGTGTTGAACATTGTGATCCCATGTTCATGATGATGAGATCAAGTATGTTTTCTCCTCTTGTGGGGATGGTGACTAGTTGTTCCATGGCATTTGTGTTTATGAACTCCAGAAACCTTTGGGCTAGAGTGTTTGGGCTTGAATAGTGTTCCCAGTCTATATTAGGGTAGTTGAAATCACCTAGTATGATGGTATTTGGAGATACATTTATCCCCTCCAGTGTTTTCAGGAAGGCCATGTGAGGTTCCTGAGTTTGAGAGGGTGGCCTGTAACATGCTACAAATTGCAGAGCAGTCTTGCCTATGGCTAATTGCACCTGGATGGTCTCCGATGCATCGTGCGTTGCCACCAACCTTGAGGTGTGAGTGTCCTTTATGAATATGGACACCCCCCTCCTTTCTTGGTGTTGTCCGGATTTTTGGGCCGGAACGCATGATATGAGGTGAAACCTGATAGTGCTGGGGTGCTCTCAGGAGCCTTGAACCAGGTTTCTGTCACAGCACAAACATCGATGTTCTCCATACTGAGAAGGGCCTCAAGTGCATGCATCTTGAGATTTCTGGCATTGAGCAGCATTACCCTTAGTTTTTTTCCTTTTTTGTGTTCTAGGGTGGTAGGTTTAGAATTTGAGCTTTGCCTAAAAAAGGCACTATGGGGTGGCAAGAGCCTTTGCCAATATCCGGAAGCCCAGGGGTGACATGTGCAAGCCGTCCCTTGCGAAGCAGCGTGGCTTGTCCAGCATGTCATCCCAGGCAGACAGACATTGGATCCCCTTTGAATGACACCAAAATTTAAGCCAATTATTAAAGCTGATCATCTTATCACTGTATTGTGGCATCATTCTAGGTGAAGGTAGGATACTGCTCAAGGTCAGGGTCATACCTGCCTGGGCTACATAATCAGAGAGCTCCTCTAGGTCTCTTTTCATGTAGTCCAAGGAGGTACGTCTCAGGTCGTTCACACCAGCGTGGACAATGACAGAGTCGTACTTGTACCTGCTGTTGAGAGACCTGAGTGCTTGCGTTATGTGGCGGATTCTAGCTCCAGACAGGCAGCTTACTGTGACCTTCTCCTTACTCAATCTGGTGAGCGGGATGTCAGTGTGTCTGACTATGGAGTCACCAATGACGAGTGTGTCTGGCATTGTGTTTGGCCTTAAGGGCTGTGACAGTTTGGCACACTGACTATGTGGTCTATGTGTTGAATGTGTTGTGTCCTGAGGTGGCAGATGTTTGGGTGTCTGCTTTGGTGGCCTCTGCTGTTTTGGTAGATTTTTGATCAGAGCCTCCGAGTATGTCTTTGTGTATTTATGTGTATGATTTGAAGTATTGATAGTACTATGTGAGACTGGGTTTGTGGTGTGTGAGGTTACCTTCTCTTCCTGTCTGGTCTTGCCAGTCCTGTGTTGAGAGAGCTCAGCCTCCAGTTTGGCTATATAGTTGCATCTCTCGCATGTATTTGTGTTTTGTGGAAGAAGGAGAGGGTTGTCCGTGTAAATAAGGCAATTGTAACATTGCCTCAATATTCCCAGATTCACCAGCTGAGCAGGAGAGGACACTAGCAACTGATCCCTCGACATGCTAGAAGGAATAGACAAGGACTTTGAGAAGACTCCGGGGGATGTGGGTGATCGAAAAGGGATTTTGGCTAGTGGGCTACTATGTATAATAAAAGTGCTATATCAAAGTAAAAAAAAAAATACTTTAGGAGCAAGTGCTAGTCTTTACAGATAAAGAATAGTCTACTTAAGAATCAAGTAGAGCTGAACTTTCTAGATATAGAATACGCTGATTTGATCAGCAGTACAGTTCAAGGAAGGCTGTTTTAAGGGAAAATTTGAAGAGTGGAATTTAGGCAGCCCGAACAGTTTAACCTTGATTAACCGCCGCTGCTCTTGTGTGCTCCTGTAGCAATGCAGAACAGGGTTTTTTTTTTTTTTTTAATAAGCTCAGGCAGAGAGTATATTTCTAAATAAACACCTTATGATGAAAATGCATCTCTCTGGAGTCTGAAAGTCCTTTGCAAGAAGGCTTTGGATACAATAAAATGCTATAGATGTGGCTCAAACGAACACTAAGAAATTACAAGTAGCACAGCCACAATCGGTGTGAAGAATTTTAAAACAAAATGTGCAAGGCCTATGAAAAAGGGCAGCCCAAACTGGGGGGGGGGGGGGGGGAGGGACACTTCCACTCATCACTGTATATCCTCCAAGTAGAGGATTTCTGGACAAACAGGTAACCTTGCCTGAGCTGTCTTGTGACTTGCAGATCACTAGGACTGTACAAGTCATACAGGTCTTGGTTAGAATTCCCAAAAGTGCCCTCAGCACCCAGCGCCCCCTACAGCAGACGTATCATTTGTCATGCGAGGAATATGAATCAGGAAGGGATTAATCACTACTCGGAGGTTTGCAGGATCCTGCCAACAAGTCATGCTCTCTGTAGACTGAGAAGATGCAAAGCATCAAAGTGCTGACAGCACAGAACTGGGGGATTTCAGTGAAGGACTCCTGTGGAGTTTGGCAATAACCTTGTAGTGGTTCAGCAAAACAGCAGATGCATTTTCAGCTCTACCATAGGACATTACTTCCAGTAATTTAAAGGAAAAAAAGTAATCAAATGTACTCAGAGATGTTACAAATAAGTGAGTCACTGAAGAAGATATAAAATTAAATGACAAACCACTAGGAAAAAAATAAATAGTTTAAGTAACTACTCAGATATGCTGAAACTACAGAAAATCAGAGGTTGAAATGAAGGAAAGACTGGCAGAATCTGAAGCTTCTGAAATGCACAGTGAAAGCAGAGATTTTTTGGTATATCAAAGAAAGCAGAAGGAAAAACAAGTCTATATCAATTTTCTGCAAACATAAATATGCAACTACACCAGTGCTCTACAGCTGGATTAATTAACAGGGCAAATCATGTTCCCTTACTCCAAATCTGGCAATAAGAAAGTAGAAGAGACCTGTATTAGGATGTAATTATACCAGCAGAAAGAGCAGTTCCTGACAAAACTGTGACAGAAGGAAAAAGTATTAAAAATAGTGTACAGTAGAATGCTCATTGAAAAGGATTATTCACTGTACACCAGGCAATAAAATGAGCAAGTTTATCCCATGAACTGGTGAATATTGAGATGCAGGTGCAAGAGTCAGGCTTTGGGTACATCTTTTATGAGAATGCAACAAGTTGGCAGATTTAAAAAACAAAAAATTCCTTACAGAATACTAGAAATGTTAGGGGAAACAAATGACTATCAAAAGGAAATGATTCTTTTGAACTGGATACGACTCAAAATTGCCTACATATAATAAAAGGTATTAAATATTAATGCCATCACCAAAATAGCAATTACTAGAAAATGGAAATCAAACTATACCAAACACAAAGGAAGTTCTGGATATTGTAAATGAGATTACAACTGAAAGTGGGATCTTTAGAAAAGGGAAGGAACAAATTTCATTAAAATAAGTGGAATTTGTGGGAAACATACATGCAGAATAATGTTGAGGAGGAGATGTGAGGTTTAAGTGAAGCAGGAACTTAGTATGTTACAGCTTAATGTATGACAATGTAATAAAGGTGTATATAAAAAAACAATCCTGGTGAGTAGAAACAGACTATGACTGTTAGGCTCTGAACTGGGGAAAATTAGATTTTGAGGATTAGTCATTCTAAGGGAGAAAAATAGCCTAGAGAGACTCCTACTGCTGGCTTAAACATTCCTGTGTCAGACTGGTGTGGAGACAGTTATTTCAAAACAGGGAAACATCACAGATTTTTGTAGTTTGAGGTAAACTGCTATAATGAACAAGCGTCCAGAGATACAGAATGGACATTAGGTCCACGGTCTTTCAAAGCATTTAAAAAACTGGAATATTCTACCCTCTCTGGTCTACAAGGTCCTCCAAGATGGTGCCTTTGCTGAAAGCCTCTAACATCTGACAGGATGGGATATTGGCCACCGTCTAAGTTTGTAAACAAAATTTAGTGTTTTCACTGATAATGTATAGTACTTTTTTTTTTAAAATAACACGTTCAAACAAGCATTACATAATAAAAAATCATGTAAAAAGCGATACAAATTAATTTCAACAACCATGTGATCAAACGCACCTAAATTTTATTAGTTTTTATTTTTACCAATGACCCAGGCACTGACTGTTTGAATTATGAATGGAATATCAGGCAAAGGTAGTCGGGGGGGGGGTGCGATAGTGAGGCAGGAGGCAATATGGGAGTAGAGTATTCCCTTGCCAATGAACTCTCTTACTCATCTGTCCTTTGACATTTTTCTCTTCATTTGACTATGGAGTGAGAATCTACTTCCTGCCTCCTCTAGGATGCAGTCAAGTAATACTACATATGATTTTTATAGGTTTCCCACCACAGTACTTTATGCAATCAGTCATGTCACAAGCTCCTCCTAAATCTTTCATTCTGACTTTGTATGGCTTACCCCTCACAGAGATGGTCCATCAAGCACAGACACCTCAATATAAACAACTGTGCATCTGGTGAACACCATCTCTCCCCACACAACAGCATACTGCAGACTTTCTTCTAAATGAAGCATCATCAGAATGCCCCCCCCCTCAATATATCATGGACCTCACAAACATCTCTTTGGCCACCACATACCTCCCCCCCCCCCCACATGTCATCTCACTAAATCACTCACAGAATTTCATCTGCACTACATCTCACACAATCCTCTTCTCCATCCTTATCAAAGGCTCTCCTTTCCACTATGCAATCTCTCTCGCTCTACATGCACACATTCTTTCACCATTGTTTCAGCCAAGCCTGGACACTTAGGTTCTGGTAGTGAGGGGTTAATAACTTATCTCCAATACTGTCTTTTAAGTATGTGCAATGTACAGTGCAGCCACCAAAGCTCTGAATTAAATTTTGTATAAAAGATTCACTTTAAATGTATGTGTACTAGAGCGCCATATCCAAAAAATTCCCTTTGTATATGTAACCAGAGCTTTTCTCCCCGGATCTCTGTTGAAAAGGGGTTTTAAATTCCCCAATTAGACTTTCCCACTAAAGAAATGTAAGCAAGTAAATACATTTAAAAATAAAATAGGGAAGTGTGTTGAGAGGAGAGCGGACTGTCTGGGTACAGCACCATCCTGACAGGTGTGGAGACTTTTTGTTATGTTCTACCCAGTGTCCCACCCAATCAAACTGTAAAAGTAAACGCAACGGAAAGACCAACAGGAAGACGAGTTATGTACTTAGCTTTAGGGCCAAGTGGGTCCACACTTGGCAACTCTTAAAATGAAGGATGCCAGCATTAGGATGAAATGGCAATCAAGTACCTGCCTGTATTCCATAATGCACCTTGTTGCTCCCCTTTCCAGATAAGACATTAGCCACAGTAAATTAAAGTAATACATACAAAATCTTTTCAGCCAATTTAGAGGAAGAAGGGTGTTGTCATTGAGGAGGACAGAGCCATTCTCAAGAACTAACTTTGGTAATGGATAAGAGTGGGTCCATCTTTACTGCCTCATTAAACAAAAGTCCAAGGTACTCCTACTCCATGGACCCCTATAGTAACAACTCCTGGGAACAACATCCTCAAAGGCAGATCTGGATTTGGAAAGGTCAGACTTATAACTCTTAGCAAAGCCATTCAAGGAAGACTATGTAGCTGATACACAGGGATGCATTTCTGATAAGGTTACTAAGGTAGACGAGGCTCTTGTAAAAGGAGTCTTAGTAACCTGTAGTAATGACTTTTTAGCTTTAACCTAACAACATTTATAACAGTCAAACAGCCATCTGGCAATGAGAAGTTTCAAAACACACAGTTTGCCATCCTTATGAATGGACTTTGTTCTGTTCATGCATCTGAATCTGTGATGGACATTCATTTAGTGTAGAAAGTATGACACATGGTAGAGTTAAGTATGACACATGGTAGAGTTGGTAATGATGTGCATTTTTTTTCATCTTACTTTTAAGCATCTCTTTGACAAGCACTTTCTCTAATACCTGCTGGAAAGCACTAGGAAGCCTTAAACTGATACAAGCACTCAACTCTCCTTGTTAATAAGGAGAAATTAACAGTAGGCACTAAACAGCCCATAATTGCAAAGTACCTTGCTAAGGTAAGGAAAAACAGCTCCTGTACTTTACTACACAAAAAAAAAAAAAAAAAAGCATCAAACCAGGCATGTCCAAGGGTCAGCTTCCGGTGATTTCTCCTGTCCACCTGGTGAATCTGGGCATACTGGTGCAATGCAGCAATTGCCTCATGTACACAGACAACCCTCTCCTCCTACCACCCAACACTACAACCTGTGAGATGCACTTACATAGCCAAAATGGAAGCAAAGCTCTCTCCACCCAAGATTGTGCTAGACAGTCAAGAGGAGAACGTTAACACCCACACTACACCTCAAGCAACACATAGCCCTTTTAAACCCACACCACCAACACCCACATATAGCAACACTAAATCCACATATGCAGAGGCCCTTAACTGTAACCTGCCCAAGCAACAAGGACCTCTGAAGCTGAAACACAAAAACACCAATCCACCAATCACAACCAAAGTGTCACATAGTTCAAAACACCTGTGTGCCACCCAGCAACAGCCCCCAAGGCAAGACAATGTACCTAACACTTTAGTCATAGGTGACTCTATAGTCTGGCACACTGATGTCCCTCTCACCAGGCTGAACAAGGACAAAATTACAGTCAGCTGCCTGTCGGGTGCCAGGACCCGCCACATAACGCATGCACTCAAGTCAATCCACAACAAGTACAAATATGACTCTGTCATTGTCCATGTTGGAGTGAATGACTTGAGACGTACCTCCCTGGCCTACATGAAGAGAGACATGGAAGAGCTCTCTAATCATGTGGCCCAGGCAGGTATGACCCTAGCCCTGAGTAGCATCCTGCCTTCGCCCAGAATGATACCACAATATAAGGACAAAATGATTGACTTCAACAATTGGCTAAGCTTCTGGTGTCAAAGGGCATCCAGTATCTGTCTGCCTGGGATGACATGATTGACAGACCACAATGCTTTGCCAGAGATGATCTGCACCTGTTGCCTCTGGGATTCAGGTTACTGGCCAAGGCTCTTGCCACCCCTATAGTGCCTTTTTTAGGCAAAGTTCAAAGAACAAAACCACCACCGTAACAGGTACAAGCATGCAAAATCTGAAGGTAATGCTACTCAATGCTAGAAGTCTAAACCTCAAAATGCACTCTCTCGAGGCACTCCTAAAAATGGAGAACATCGATATCTGTGCAGTAACTGAGACCTGGTTCAAGGCTCCAGAGAGCACCCTTGCAATACCAGGCTACAACTCTTACCACACTTTTCGGCCTCCAAAGCAGGCCCGAAACACTAAAGGTGGAGGAGTGTCAATATTCACCAAGGATATTCACACCACCAGGCTAGTTGCCCAACACAATGAGTCTGAAATTCTCCAGGTGCAGCTCACACTAGGTAAGACTGCAATCCAAATTGTAGCTTGCTACAGATCCCCCACCATACCCAAAGATTCTTACTACACCTTTCTAAACATACTGGAAAATATTAAGATAGAACCAAACACCCTAATACTGGGTGATTTTAACTACCCGGCCATTAACTGGGAAAGCTACTCATGTCCCAACACCTTTGCCCAACGGTTCTTGGAATTCATAAATTCCAACGCCCTGGATCAACTAATCCATAGTCCCACCAGGGGCTCCAATATCCTAGATCTGGTCATTACCAACATGGGAAATCGATGCTCCACACCTATGGTCACCACCTCGTTAGTCACGTCAGACCATAAGCTAATCACCCTTAACATCCACATCCCACCCCCACCCCCCAGTAAAGAAACCTCCATAAAAAAACTTCTCCAAAGCCAACTTCATGCTACTCAAGTCAGAAGTGAAACTTCATGACACCCATGCAGACGGGAGCTGAAAGTTCAACTGCTGAATCCTACACTAAGGCACTGTATGAGCACATCCACTCATGCATAAATCGTGCCATCCCAAATAGAACAAAGATGCTCTCATCCAAAAAAAAAAAAAAAGCCAATCTGGTGGTCCCCTGCCATAAACAAACTTTACAACAAAAGGAAGAAACTGTTGCAGAAAAAGAGGAAAATCCCAGGATGCAAAAAACTTCCTTCCAGCCTCAGTAAGAAACTGAGACCCCTCATAAAATCCTCCAAAGCTAGTTACGAACTAATCCACAAAACACGAACCAAATAAACTGATAAAGTGACGAACCCGGTCACAATAAGAGCAACGCCTCTTACGAAATCAACTTTGCAATTTATTATAGCAAAAAAATATTTTTTTGCTATAATAAATTGCAAAGTTGATTTCGTAAGAGGCGTTGCTCTTATTGTGACCGGGTTCGTCACTATCAGTTTATTTCCTCCAAAGCTAGTTACAAAAATAAAATTGCCAAAGATTCCAAAGACAACAACAAGACATTCTATAACTATGTCAAGAATCTAAATGGCAATGCTCAGATCTGCTCTGAGCTAAAACAGAATGGCATTAAATATACTGATCCCAAGGATATTGCCAATATCCTGGCAGATCGATTCAGTGCCAACTTCACCCCCCTCTCACCCCCTAAATGGCCCATCTCAATACCGGAAGATTGCCAAATTCCTGTAATAACAGCCACACAGGTAAAAAACGCACTCTCCAAAGCTAAGAATACAGCATCCATGGGACCAGATGACATCCTGGGCTGTGTACTACATGAACTACAATATGAACTGGCACCTCACCCAAGTGTCATGTTTAATCATAGCCTCACCTCAGATTTCGTGCCCACTGAGTGGCGCACAGCTACAGTTATCCCACTCCACAAGGGGGGATCCATCTTGGATCCCAGAAACTACCATCCCATCAGTCTGACAAGCCTTATCTGCAAGGCCATGGAGCATATTATCATGGAACTTCTAAACAAAGACATTGGCAACCTTCAAACACTGGACCCCACCCAGTTTGGGTTCGTGAAGGGCCGATCTTGTCTCCTGAACTTGACTGACTTTTTCGAATCAGTCTCCAGAGCCATGGACATGGGTAAGGTGGTCCACATAGCCTATCTAGACCTTGCCAAGGGCTTTGACACCATCCCACACTCTGGAATCATAGATAAACTTACTAAGCTGGGCATTAATCCCTACATCACCCAATGGGTTGCTAACTGGCTTAATGATAGAACCCACACTGTAAAAGTAGCAGACTCCAAATCCAGCTCCAGACAAGTGGAGTACCTCAGGGTTCAGTCCTGGGACCGCTCTTGTTTGGCATCTACTTATCTGAAGTACAGGCCAACACTAAGGGACTCTGGATAACCAAGTTTGCAGATGACTGCAAACTGGGAGCCATTATTGAATCCCCAAATGATGTGGATACTCTACAAAAGGACCTTACAGAAACAGATGCTTGGTGCCAGAGCCATGGGCTCAAGCTCAATGCCAAGAAATGTATAGTTATCCCCTTTGGGAAAAAAACATGTATCCGTGAATTACCATATAGGTGGCAGTACACTAAACACCGAAAGTCTGATAAGAGACTTAGGGACACAGGTGGACAGTGGTCTCACCTTCGATAACCACATCGCCACAACAGTCAGGAATGTGGCACACCTCATCACTAAGGGCTTTTCATCCAGAAAAAAGGAGGTCATTGTCCCACTGTACTCATCCCTCATTAGACCCATTATAGAATACAATGCCCAGTTTGGTATGTACCTCTCAAGACATCTGCAACAACTGGAAAGGCCACAGAAATATCTCACTAAAAGAATCACAGGCCTAAAGCAGATGCCCTACACTGACCGCCTTAAAAACTCCAGCTATACTCTGTCGCATATAGTCTACTCCGAGGCAATCTTTGCTTAACATACAAGGCCATGTCAAACCCAGAGCTGTTGGACATGCTACACTTAAAGAAATCCCAATCCCTTAGAGCCACACGCTCCAGGGATCTAAACTTTGTCATCACAATAAACAAAACATGCTGGAGGGATAGGTTCCTGACCCAGAGACTCCCCAGACTCTGGAATAGATTGCCCATACATGTCAAGCAGAGTGCTTCTTTGGTCCTCTTCAAAAGGAACCTTGACAATTGGATGGGAGAAAGGAAATTCACCCCGGGGATCACGTCAGTCGCCCTGCTAGACAGGGGTCCAGGGAAGTAAATATTGCGGGAAGAAATAGCCAGGGAATTGTTATGGCTAGGCTTGTATAGGCCCTAGGGCTGATAGCCTAGTACCAACCTATGAACCTATGGTGTAGGAGCTAAAAATAGAGCTATGGGCAACAATAGCACAAACAGACAAAAAAAAAAAAAAAAAAAAGGATAATTTCTCAAAACTGGTAATGGGTTAGACATTCAAATGTATTTGCCAAATTAATTCATAGTATTCCAATAAAGCTTTCCAATCACCATCCCTAGGGTCAACTGCCATTTTATTGATTACACTGAATTTAAACTTAGTAGGAACACCAGGACAAATTTTGGTGCGTTTGTATAGTGTGTTTTCCTTTTTCGTACAAACGTCATGGAAATGTTCATAAATTCTCTTTTTTGTGGACACTCAGTTTTAACATAAAAGTTCTCACAATCCCGACACATACCAATATAAACTACTCCTGTAGTGGAACAGTTGGCAAATATGGTCGTCACCAACCTACTCCCTTGATAGGTAATGGGAAAAGTATCACCATCCAACACTACCTACTCTACTGCTATCATTGGAAGTCCACTCAAAATTATCCTTCAATTTGAAGCCTCTATATAAAAAAAAAAAAAAAAAAAAAAAAAAAAAGTAGGCCATATACTAATCCACAAAACAAAAGTAGGCCACTCACCTATACTAATCCACAAGCTGATGTCCTGACCTAGAATGTTCCTGTTCCTACAAATGATGTTCTTAAAATATACATGATACTTCCCCTTTTAAAATTAATACCATCAAGGTGTTGTATCAATTCGTTGGACTGTCGATTTGCTTCAGTAAATGAACCAATTCCCAATACAAGGGCAAATCTACAAGGTCTACCTAAATTAACAGCCAATTTACTTTTATTGATTAAATGATTGGGATATTCCCTTTGTTTGAACATCCTACAAAGAATGCCCAATTCCTTTTCAAAAAGTACATAGTCTGAAATCATCCTAGACATTCTTATTTGCCCCTTACCAAGTTGTGTTTGAGTTTACTAACATGGTACATGTGGAAATGTAGGTAGGAATTTGAGAAAGTGGGTTTCCGATAAAGGTCAGACTGAAAACTGTTAGACTTAGTAACATCTAAACAGTTAATCTGCTTAGTAGAAAAAGTATAAGTGAACTTTAAAAGTTCAACAGTGTTATCCCATATATTCAAAACACTTCACAAAATTCTCCTTAGTGTCTACCCAAAAAACGTAGATGTCATCCAAAAATCTAAAACTATTCCAACATTTGGAGTAGTTACAACAGAGAATAAAATTGTGTTTCCCACATCACCATGTTGGCGAAAAAGGGGGCACGGGCTGCCCCCATGGTCACATTTCATTTGTTCAAAAATATTCTCCTTCAAAGTACAAAAAAGTTTTTATTCAGTACTATTTCTGCCAGATCTACCATCAAATTAAACTTCACTCTGGTCAACAAATTCACATTGCAAAAAGGATTCCCTAAACCATTCAAGACTAACCTCATGTAGAATGCTTCCAAAAATGGTTTATAATGTTAACGGATGTAAAACTGAAGCTCCTAGTGCCACATATCACCAGTAATATTTCTCAAGAAGTTCCATGAATCTTTTAGGTTGTGAGGACAGAGGTTCAAAAAGGGCTTCAATGTTTTCATCCTAGTGAGATAGAATGAGTTTTTGATCCACAAGCTGAAACAATTCATCTGAGGGGAGGTAGTGGATGTCCTTCTGGCTTGTAATTCAATTCCTCCAAATGATTCATGAATAATACAAATGCAGTAAATAAGATTGCATACAAAACAAAAATATCCATAAAAGATTTAAGCTCGGTTCACAATGTTGTAAAAATGAACATCACTATAACTGAGAATATGGGGGGGGGGGCAAACTACATGTTATAAAAGGTGAACTGTAGACATGTTCCCATCAGATAAATAGGCTTAGACAGTTAACTAAAATGTGTCTAAACCAAGGGCAAGTACATTTTATATTTAGATGCTTAAGTTTATATGAAGTGTGCTCATTGACTAATCAAGGTTGCACACAGATGAGGAGTGGAACCATAACAAGGAAAGCTAACAGGAGAGGTTGCAAAGGAAAACCCCTACCTTAGGTAAGCAGAGATCGACAGGAAGCAGTGAGCCAAGACAGTATGAGCTGTCTTGAGGATTATTAACCCTGACCTTTCAATAAAGGAGCAAATACAATGAAAAACTGCAGAATTTAAGGGGAAAAAAGTTCAAAGGGGCTCATGAAAAAGGAAACTCTTACAGATGAATATTACAAATAAGGAGAAAGTGATGGTTTGCTATAGGTTAATGTAAAAAGGGAACTTTAGAAATCTGGGTGTAAGAAAAATAAAAAATTTAGATGACCAACATATACCCCAGCCTGGAAGCAGATAGATTAGATTAGTGACCGATAAGAGAAAAGAATCGTTGCAAACATGTTACTGGTGTCATTGAGAGTTACATTGAGTAAAGGAAGCATATAGATATAGTGTTTTACTTATCTTTTATTGTTTGTATTTGTAACGAGCAGCCAGGTAAATTTAATTCAGAATTACATAGTATGGAGGTGGATATTTCAAGTAAAAGTGGTCTTTCACTTTGCACTCCCCTAGACCTTTCTCTTTGCCTATACTCGGATATCAAAGGCTGGCTTCTCTACCAGAGATCATCTTGGAATTCAAAGTTCTCCTTGTCCTCATCCCACCATTACCTTTCTCTCTGTCTCAGTCCCTTGGTCTCTTTGCCAGTTTTTCTTAGTAAATCCCACCTCCCTCTTGCCCATTTTCTACACCCCTATTGACAAATCTCCTTTCTCCATTCCAGTGTTAGCTTAGCTCACATAAAAAAAAAAAAAAAAAAAAAAAAACTTTGGTACTTTGTGAATACACTATTCTAGGTGATGGGTAGTCTCCTTCATGATCTGCATCAGATTCCTACTCCCATCTTATTTTTCAAACTTCCACACCATGCTTCATCACCACCCCTTTCGACTCCACACCATGCTTCATCACCACCCCTTTCGACTCCAAATGCATAACTTTCTGCTTTTGCTATGTATAGGAGCCCTCTCGCTCTCTCCGAAATCAGGTAATCCTTCGCTATCCTGTTCTACGTGGAAGATCAGTTTATCCCAATTAACTCTTCCTTCCCAAATAAATTCCTTCAGCTCTTTAGTCCACAACGTCTTCACTGGTTGATAAATATATGCCTTTCAGGCATATAAAACTAAAGGGACTAAAGCATTTTCACTGCTTGCATCCTACTATCCCTAAATCAAGAACTTCCAATTTCGCAGTTTTGAAATTTCTTGTGTTTAGCCTCTTCTCACACATCTTTAGCTGCCAGAACTGAATCCTTTATCATCCATACACCTAAAAATATCTGCAAATAAAGCTAACCTTTGATTATCACACACATACCTTAAGGGTCTTATTTTGTCAATAGTTCTAAATATAAAACAAAAGAGAAGAGGACACCCCTAACTGCTTCCTCGGTTTAAAAACACAGCTTTGGAGAGGAAACCTTCCACCTTAATTCTTGCCTCAGAACCCTTCATATATCCTCCTAATTTCCCTATTACTCTAACAGGAAATATAAATTCTTCCATTGCCCAACTCAGAATTCTAGCGGACTCAAATACTTTCTCTACATCATGGCCCAACAGCAGTGGTGTTTTCTTGCATTGTGCTTCCCTTTGGAGAAGCATTTTTTGCTATTACTTTTGTCACAAAACTACACTGCTCTACAATCTGCTGATTTTGGCAGTACCTCTGCTATTATCTCAGCACTTTAGATATAAAATTGAATGGGACTGAAGGGTCTTTGGCAATACAGCCACTATAGCTTTCTTCCAAGACATTGGTGTAGATTGCCTTTTTAAAAATATATTGTTAAATAAAACCATCCATAAACTTACAATAGAGATATACAACTATTATGGCTATAAAGTACAATATAATTAGCTTCTTCAGAAATTATACTTAAAGGAGAAATAACCTGCACAAGATCAGTTTGCTACTACACTGACTGCGGAGAAAACATGGACGCTGCATGCAGCATTAACTGTACATCACAACCCAATATGCAAGGTCAGAGTTTTAGCTCAAGTAATTTAAGTAATGTCAAATTCGTAGTCAGGCTGTACCCTGTGGATATTCAAGTTAGGACATCTTGAGGCAGTTAAAAACTTGAAAATAGGCAGTTTCTGATAGCAGTTTTAAATGGGTGGAGAATCTGCTGTAGAAGTCTAAATTCCCCAAGGGTTAGTGAGACTGGTTGGCCCAAAAAAAAAAAAAAACCTATGGATATTGAAATGGTTTTCAAGGTCTTCTAAAGTAAGATGGCATTATTAAGATAGGACCAAAGACTACAGTTTGTAGACCTCAATGAGAGAGTCTAGTGGAAAGAGGAAGGTACCAAGTTTCAGCAGTTTAAAATGTTATGAGCCTAGTACAAGTCCCACGTGCTGCCTCACAGAGTCTGTTCCATCCCTCAGGGCAGAAGGAAGATATTTCTTGCCCAGCACAGCCCTTTACGGATATTTGGCTATGGTTTGCTCAAAATATCCGAATGATAGAGTTTGGATGAACCCCATTCTTGGGTATGCTAAAGGGACTTTTTTTTTGGGGGGGGGGTGAACGGGGTTCCATTTTTGAAGGACTATTGCAAGCTTCTGCTCAAAGATCCTGGGCTTTGAGGAATTTAGAAATATGCTTGATGCTGAGAAGCCAAGAGATTTTTTTTTTTTTTTTTTTTTTTTTTTAAATGGGTGGAGTAGTAATTCACCAGGTTTGTCATCAACAGCCTGATTTCCCTCCATTTTCTACACGGGGTTGGGTTGTTGCATAGTGTTTCTATCTCTCTAGAGTCACTGCCAGTTTCCCTTCAACAATCATGCCTATCCCAGGTATCTCACACAATGCATCCATCCCTTTGCTTGATGTCCTCATTTTCTCTCGATTTCTTCCTACATTTCCCAAATAGTCTACATCAAATAGACCTCTGTTTTCCTGCATGGGCACGAACCACTGTAATCTGCTGACTTTCGCTGAAACTGACACTGCTTTGGTTTCTGCTCCAATGACATCAATTCTCTCTCCCACAATGTGCATTCTACCATCCATCTCAGGCAATTTCTCGCCATCACCTCTAGCTTTCTCATCTGCTCCAACGTCAATGCTCAGGTTTTCTGTACCACACAAATTACTGGTCACATCACTGTTTTGTGCTCATTACTTTGCACTTCTTCTTGCATATTCACCTGACAACCTGTGTCAGTTGGTTGCAGCCCCACAGATTCTAGCTTTGACCTCCCCATTAAGGCTTCTAACTTTGACCACCTCTTTCAGGACTTCCTTCTCCTCAACCACCCCTTCCAAATACTTGAATACATGTTAATCTGTTCCTCTATTCCACCCACCCCTCAATTTCAGCTACTGATTTTCCTAATTTGCTGCCACGGCAGCAGTCTGTCTTTACTCTGTTTCATACCATATGCCTTCCAAACTTTGCATTCCAGTTCTTTTAAATTTGCTCAAGTTCCTGTTCAGAGCCTGCTTATAAGGCTACACCATCTGCATAGAGCATCTTTGATGATTTATCCTCTCCAACCTGTTTACTAATGTAGTCAGTCACCAGCATGAACAGCAGTGGGCTCGGAGCGGAAACCTGATGCACCACCACTCCCATTGGAACACCTCTGAGTACAAACAAACACTGTCCATACTTGAACGACTGGTTTCATTTGGGTGCTTGTACATAGCCTGCACTGTGTGCCCAGGAGTACAGGCAGTCACATGACTATACAATTTAGCTTTAACTGGACCATGCTGTAATCTTCCAAGTCTAGTAATGCCCAGTTGGATTCTTCCATCATCTCTAGCTTCTTCACCATCTCTCTCTGTCTCTCTCTGCAAACACTATTGGCTATTCCAAATCATGATCGGAATCCCAACTGCTAATCAGGTTACCCACATACAGAACCACTTGAACCTTTGAAGGTTAGATGGCAAATCATTTAATAAGGGTTAAAGCAGTACAGAGAAAATAATTAACCCTTGAGGTATTCACTGGGGAAGGAAGCTGTGTGGGGTAAAAAGTATCAAAAAGAGAAAACTAGAAATACATACAGCAGTAAATTCTTTCTGTAGAAGCTTATGGTCCACTATATTTCAGGTTTTGTTAAAGTCAGTGAACAATGCTCCTGTGAGGTAACATTTGTCCATCTTGAATAGAACATAGTCAATGAGGTACATATAACCATTACAGTGCCCTCACTGAACTAAAACTTGTTCTGAAGTCTGGATAAGATCCCAAGTTTTTTTTTTTTTTGTTAAGATACAGATTAACCTAGGCATAGAACACTTTCTATAGCATGTATCCTGATGTGGTTAGGAAAGATAGGAGTTTTAAATCTGTAGATGACTTTCCATGACAGTAGCTTTACCATGGATAGATGGATCATGATCTCCAGGTATCAGCAAAGATGTGTTATAAAGATGGTTATCCGATTGTGAAAAACAAACAGAAAGAGCATCAGAGCCAGATGGACTGCTGATAATTATATCTACAGGACGGTTTAGTCTACAGAGGTAGACAGTTTCAAGTTGGGAGAAGAGAGGGTATTATTTGTTAGTGAGAGTGGAAGGAGAATGAAAATGGACGGATATTTAAAAAAATTCAGTTAGGAAGTCAAATACAGAGGAATGGCCAAAATCAGAGATGGTCTCAGAGAGGCAGGGTGCATTTTTGAGGATCTACAAGTTTCAAATTTTCCTTCAGAAGTACTTTGGGTAAAGAATTACAAGGCTAGTAAAAGGAAGTTTCACAATGCAGGAATGTTTTGTGACCAGGTTCCTCAGAGAGATAAAAATAAACTATGTCAACAGTGTAGATTATACTTTCAGCTGGTCCAGCCTTGGTCCCTGAATTTTATCAAAGTCTTTATAAAATGACAGAAATCAAATTTCTGGAGGGATTCAAGCATAGATGCAAACCTATTTGTTGCACATTAATATCAATGGTTTACAGAACAGAAGGCTGACTATGTATTTAGGCCTAGAAGTAACATTGGCATTGTTTTTGCCCCTGGAAAGTCAGTCAACTCCACTGAAAATCCACTAGGATGAAAAAATGAGGAAAGTCTACACCAAAAGCCAAGCCCTGAAGTGGAAACAGTCATCCTAAACCATGCAGGACATCCTTGGCTAGGACTGCAGCAGACATCTGTATGCTAGAGAGAGACCTTAGAATTCAAAACCAATGGCCACAGGGGGGGGGGGTTAGGTCTTCACTTAACCTTGCTAGGAGAGCAGAAAACAGTGCAAATGCTCCTGCTGTGCACTGAGGAGGAGATCATGTGTCCAACACCATCTTCCCTTGACCTACTGAACCAAACTGAATAAAAAAAAGAGAGGAGACCCATTCCTCCTAAGTGACAGAACAAGTCAGTCTCCAGAGTGCCAAGAGAGAACTGGAAAACCAGTTCAAAAAATGACCCAACATGGACAGAAGATGACCAACTAATGATTTGCTTAGCTTCTGATGTCATTCTAAGGGGTGCAATATTTGTCAGCATGGTGGATATGGTTGCCAGACCATGATGCTTTGCTAAGGATGGTCTGCACCAATCCCCTTTGGGCTTTCGAATAGCCACCAAACACTATCTTATGGCAATTTGGACATGGAGAAGCTCAAGTTAATCATTCTGTTACACCAGCCTTGAAGTGATGTTGTTATTGATGAATATCAAGACACCTCCACCATTAGTCTCTGCCTGTGCAGCAGGTGTCCTAAATGTGTGGAAGGCATTGTAGCCTTGCCTTGTGGGGGTTCTCTCAGCAGCTGTAAACCACATCTCAGTAACTGCAGACTTTCTCCAGGGTAAGGAAAGCTTGTAAGGAGTGGAGTTTCTTATTCAGACTCCGGGCATTGAGCAGTAAACCTTTAGATTTCTTTGGGTTGGTTTTGCTATGTCGGAAGGTTTGCCAATTTGGAATTGCCTAAAAAAAGGCACTATGGGAGAGAACAGTTCATAAATGCTACAGAGTAAGCTGGGGGGGGGGGTGGTCACAGGTTTTAGGTTTTATTTTTTTTGTTTGAAAAGGAGACAGCTTTTATGGTTTGCTCTTACCAGAAAAGACATTACAGTAGGGGGTAACAGAGTTCTCCATTGTTATCGAGGAGATTGCCTAGTATGCTTGCTTCCCTGGTGGGTGTGTGGACTGTATCTGGTCACATCCAGGAATCTCTGAGCCTGCAGGTTTGGGATCATGAATGATTCCCAGTTTACAGAGAGGTAGTTATGTTGCCCATGGATATTGAATTTGTTTGAATTAGGAGAGTCTCCAGTAAAGTTTGAGTTATGGATTTACTGGGTCATAGACAGGGGCCTATAGTTATCAAGGATATGGTATAGGACTTTCCCCAAGACATACTTCATATGCAGTGACATTTTGAATGAAGTTATTAACAAAAGACACACAGGCTACTTTCCCCTTTGGTTTCAAAAGGTTATGATGTCCATTTTGATGAGCCACAACTGGAGATGGAGATTAATTCTTCCCAAGTTCCCACTGATAGGCAGGTCATTAGATTCTTGACAACCTTCTCTTTGGATTGTCATTTGATCAATGAAATCACAATTAAAAACTGGGGGTTTATTTTAGATGACCATGCATTAAGAAGAACTTTTGGTCAAGTGCCCAAGTTTACTTATAGAAGAGGTTTAAACTTGAAAAATTTAGTAGAGAATCCCAAAAACATAGTGAAGGTACACACAGGCATGTTTAAATGTGGTAGATGCCATCAATGTAACTATGTTAAAGTTACAAGAAAGATAATAATTAGAGATAGAGAATATCAATTGGATGCTAAATTAAACTGCGATTATCAAGGGGTGGTCTACGCAGCTGTCTGTGACCACTGTGAGGCTTTCTGTATAGGGAAAACAGAAAGGAAAATTAAACAAAGAATCTATGAACATGTATATAATATCAATAATTCCGTCATCACAAATGCCCTAGCTAAACATATCGTGGATTGCCCAACACACAGGTTTTTGTTTGTAGTGTTAGAAAAAATTTTAGAGGGAGCCCCTGGGAGTTGGCATTAGAAGAAGCTGAACTTACCTGGCAAATTCGGACAGGTGCGCACACCCTACAAATGAAGCCCTGTCCATTAAGTGCCTTCTTAAAAAGAAGGCTTTGCCTAGGTGAATAGATTAGTGTTAGGAGAATAGGTGGCGTAAGGCATACATGATCCATCACGTAGGTTTGTAGTCTGTTAATATTACCAGATTAGTCCACAGTATCAATGTTTAGTATCTCATATGTGCCTAAATGTTGGTGATTTAAACTGTGTTGTAATGAGGTCTTTAAGTGGGTATGGTTTGTATACATTGGCAAAGCCTTTGTTATTGTTCTAGTAGTTCTTCAAAAAATTATTTTAAAGACGAAGCTGTTGGTCTCGCATATCATATAGTTTACTTCATAAAAATATAGTATATTAGTTCTGTGAGCGACTTAACATACCCGTATCTCGACCATGTAAAGGATATAATTTTAAGGTGTTATAGTACACAAATTCAGTATTGTCATTATTGTTATTTGTTTAAAAATTATTTTTAAAAAAATTCTTTATTTTCTTAAATGGTGCTGTGATGTTGCTTAAGCATCCTAGTGTGTTTCAAGTTGGAGTAACCCCCTGTAGCTTTAATTCTTAAATGCTTGTGTATGACATCAGGAGGGGTAACGAACGCTATTGGCAGTTCATATTTTGAATCGTTTTAAAAGGTGTTTTTTCTAAGTATTTTACTGTTTGTAGTCTGAAGAAGCTGGAACATTTTTCCAGCAAAAGTGCTTACATTAAATCTTGTTTTGGTTTACCATATAATCTGTTGTGGTGGATTAAGTGGACTTTCAGCCGTTCAGTTGCAGTTTTATCAAGATCTCAGGGCCGTTCAGTTGCAGTTTTATCAAGATCTCAGGACATTTGCTTTTTTTTATTTTTTTTTTTTTCGAGGACACAACTGCCCAAAGTCAGGCTATCCCTCACAAATAGGGACAGGTGGCAACCCTTGGCAGTAGTTGGGAACCAAAAATAGTTTCCCCGATACCTGGGAACGTCACTTGCTCATTATGAGCAGGGATGCTGTTTGCTGTGGCACTTCCTGCTGCTTCTAGTCCAGGAACAGTGGCGGCTCGGAGAAGCAGCACAGTGGCGGCTCAGAGAAGCAGGAAAGACTATGACCAACATTAAAGGTACAGTGTGAATAAGGACACAGAGGAAAACACAAGTGGAAGATTGACAGAAGGTCTTGTTTAATGAAAAGGCAGTCAAGCCTTCGCAAATAAGTGAACTGGATGGAGAAAGGGCATGACAGCAGGTAAGGAAGATACCGGTGCTTAAAGAAATGGTAGAAGTGCATGTGGAGAGTAATGTGAAAGTGGTTGCACCTTCTCAAGATTCAGAAGCTCTGTTCCACGAGATGTTGTTCGGAGGGGAGAGGGAGTCACAGTCTGGATGTACTATTGCAACCCTTCAAAATCGGGAGGGTTGAAGGATCTTTACTCACATGATCCGATTAACCAAAAAGTGAGTCGGAAAGTGAAAAAGCAGGTTTGTGGGGAGAGATTATGTAGAGAATACAAGAAGTGGAGGAAGTCGTATGTGGAGACAGTGAAAGATGATAAAATAGAATTGTGGAGAATGAAATATTTATTAAAAATTAGTGGTAAAGAAAAGAACTGGACAGATATGACATTCAGAAAAATACAATAGCACTGTTTGGTATTTCACCTAAATAGGTAAATATTTCATCACTACCACCATCCCCATTTTTTCTTCATTGGATTGGAGCGTTGTGTTCACATTAATAAAAACATTTCTGAATCAGGACAGTATATAGAAAAATTCTTGGAATACTAAAATGACAGAAAAACTGTAATCCATGGAACTTGTATGTTGTACAAGCATTTAACGGAGACAAAAAAGAAAAAGAAAATCTATGTTCACTTTCAAATTGAAGTAGAACTAAACTAAAGACTATTTAAAGAACATGTGCAAAGAATGTATGGACACTGAAAAAACAAAGGTTTATGGACCGGGGGATGGGAATGTGGTGTTGTATTAAAAAAAGGAAAAAAATAGCACATATTGCACGAATGATAAATTTAGACAGAAACAAATGCACAGTGAAATACTGGGGACATCCCCCCCCCCCCCCCGAGGAAAAAGAGTGATCAGTTAACAATTGTGACAAAAGAAAATGCTATATTGTGGGAAAGTAGTGTACTTGCCAAAATTGCAACTTGAAATTTTGAAATGTGAAAAAATGGCATTTATAGATGGATTGTAAGGAAAATAATTATTTAGTTACATTTGGAGAAAGTGGGTGAAAACATGAAAACACAAGGAGAAAGTGGGTGAAAAACACGAGAATGAACAAGAGAAAGCAAAAGAAAAAGGAGGGGACAGAAGGATATCAGCAAAAAGAATAGGAAGAGGAGATGAGAGAGACAGGAG
>NC_056726.1:1736563469-1736578469 GCF_019279795.1 Protopterus annectens | reverse complement strand
CCCTCAACAACAGGTACAAGTATGACCATCATTGTACATGTGGGTGTGAATGACCAGAGACGTACCTCCCTGGACTACATGAAGAGACATGGAGGAGCTCTCGGATTATGTAGCCCAGGCGGGTATGACCCTACCATCACCCAGAATGATACAACAGTACAAGCAGAAAATGACCAATTTCAACAACTGGCTACGTTTCTGGTGTCAATTGAAGGGGTTCCAGTATCTGTCTGCCTGGGATGACACGATTGACAGACCTCGATGCTTTGCCAAAGATGGGCTGCATCTATCTCACCCCAGGGCTTCCAAATACTGGCCAAGGCTCTTGACACCCCTATAGTGCCTTTTTTAGGTGTTGTTCCAAAGACCAAATTACCACCGTAACAGCTACAAACAAAAGCAATCCAAGAGTCATGCTGCTCAATGCTAAAAGTCTAAATCTTAAAATGCACTCACTCGAAGCACCCTTCAAAATGAAGAACATCAACATTTGTGCTGTAACAGAGACCTGGTTCAAGGCAGCAGAAAGCAACCCTGCACTACCAGGCTACAACTCATTCCACACCTTTCAGCCCCAGAACTTGGACCAAAGCTCCAAAGGCCGTGGTGTTTCCATATTCATAAAGGATGCGCTCACCTACAGACTAGTAGCCCAACATAACGCATCAGATACACTTCAGGTGCACCTAACATTGGGTAAGGCAGCGATTCAGGTCATATCCTGTTATAGGTCCCCAACCATGTCCCAAGAATCACACTCCACATTCCTAAGCACCCTGGAGAATATTAGGGTGCAACCCAACACTCTCATACTGGGCGACTTCAACAACCACTCCATTAACATGGAAAAACTACTCCTGTACCAATACACTTGCCCAACGTTTCCTGGAATTGATTAATTCCAATGTCCTGAACCAGCTCATTCTTACCCACACTAGAGGTAGCAGCATCCTTGACCTGGTCATTACTAACATGGGCGACTATTGCTCTACACCAATAGTAAACTCCTCCCTGGTTAGATCGGACTACAAATTAAACATCTTGGAAATCCACATCCCCCCCACCCTCCTCAAATGTAACCATGAAAAACCTCTTCAAAGCTAACTTTGGTCTCCTAAAAACAGAGGTGGTCAACTCCTTTTGCATGGGTGCTGTGAAGAATAGTTGCATGACCGCAGAATCATACACCAATGCACTGTACAAACACATACACATATCCATGGATCTCGCCATTCCCAATAGAAAAGATGCTCTCCTCCAAAAAAAGGAAGCCAATCTGGTGGTACCCTGCCAAACTCTACAACTGAAGGAGGAAACTGATGCATAATAAGGTGAAGTCCGAAGACTGGAAGGGTTCCTATTAGATGACCAAAGACTCATTCTTTCGAATGAGTTTTGGTCGAACTTGGAAAAGACAAAATGACAAAGCAGCATACAAGCAAATTCTTTCCCTAGGAAAGAAATCGCTTGGCCGCATCAGTTACTTTGCTGTTTTCGTCACTGTAGTGTGATCTCTGAGTTGGTATATATAAGTAGGGGGGTGTGGGGGGCACAGCCCCCGACTTTATGGTATGTTTTGAAAACAAATTGCTGTTCTAAGCATTCTAATTTGTAAGGTTTTGCTTACATGGGGTCGATAAATCATAGTTCGCTTTTCTAAGCGTTCAATGATTTAATATAGACCCGAATGGAAAAACTCCTTTATCAGCCTCAACAAAAAGTTGAGATCCCTCATCAAATCCTCTAAAGCTAGCTATGAAAACACAATTGCAGCAGATAGTAAAGACAGACAACCACAAGGCCTTCTATAGTTATGTAAAGAATCTTCATGGCAATACCCAGATTTGCACTGAGCTACTGCACAATGGTACCTCCTATAGCAAGCCAACAGATATTGCCAATATACTGGCAATCAGTTTCAGTGCCAACTTTACTCCTCTCCATTGCCAGGCACCCAGCATTACTGCTGCACAGGTTAAAACAGCACAGAACAAGGCCAAAAATACAGATTCTATGGGATCAGACAATATCCCTGGCTGTGTTCCACATGAACTAGAGTGAAATGGCACCTCACCTGTGTGCCCTGTTCAATCACAGCCTCACCTCAGGCTTTGTCCCTCCTAAATGGCACACTAATATAGTCATCCCTCTTCACAAAGAAGGAGCGACTACAGACCTTAGGAACTATCGCCCCATTAACCTGACAAGTCTGGTATGGAAAGCTATGGAACGTATCATCGTGGACCTAATAAGGATATAGGGAAGCTCCAAACTCTGGATTCCACACAGTTTGGTTTTGTGAAGGGTAGATCACACATGCTCAACTTCTTTAAGTCAGTCACCAGAGCTGTGGATGAAGGCAAGGTGGTTCATACAGCCTACCTTGATCTGATCTGACCAAGGCCTTTGATACCATTCCCCACTCAGGAATCATAGAAAAACTCACTAAGCTAGGCATCAATCCCTATAATCACTAGGTGGGTTGCAAACTGGCTCACAAAACAGAACCCACAGTGTGAAAGTAGCTGACTCCAAAGACTGCCAACCAGTCACGAGTGGAGTCCCACGGGGATCAGTCCTGGGTCCTCTCCTGTTTGGTATCCAATTCTCAGAAGTCCAAGCAAAGACGAAAGGACTCTGGATGACAAAGTCCAGACAACTGCAATTTGGGAACCATTATCAACTCCAAGTGATGTTGACATCCTACAGAAAGGCCTCAAAGAGACCAATGACTGGTCCCAGAACCATGGCCTTGAGCTCAATAACAAAGAATGTGTCGTCATCCCCTTTGGGAAAAACCCAGTTCCCATGAATTACCACACAGATGGTAGCTCACTGAACATAGAAGACGTTATAAGAGATTTGGGAACACAGGTTGACAGCAACCTCTCTTGACCACCACATGGCCATTGTGGTCAGAAAGTCCTTCTATGTGGCACATCTCATTACTAAGGGTTTTGCATCCAGGAAGATGGAGGTCATAGTCTCCCTCTACTTTTCCCTCATTAGGCCGCAAAAGTACCTCACAAAGAGTATCCTAGGCATTAAACTATTCCGTCTCATATTGCCTACTTAGAGACTATCGCTGCTCGACTTACAAAGTCATGTCTGACCCAGTTCTGCTAGAAATGCTACATCTAAAGGAATCCCAATCCCTCCACACCACATGCTCCAGAGACCTAAACCACATTACCACAATCAACAGAAAGTGCTGGAAGGACAGGTTTATAACCCAGAGACTGCCCATGCTATGGAATAGACTGCCCATACATGTTAAACAGAGTACCTCACTGGCCCTCTTCAAGAGAGATCTTGATGAGTGGATGGGAAATAGAAAATTCACCCGGGGGATCTCTCCAGTGGCTCTACTCAGAGGCACTGGGAACGAAGGTCGGCTGCCACGATGCCATAGTAATCCTATGGGCTAGGCTTGTAAAGGTTCCAGGGCCATTAGCCTAGTAAACACCTATAAACCTATGAGATGAAACAGAAGATTAAAATGATGCTGTTTAAGCAAAGCTTTTTTTCTCTTATTTTTTTTTTACCCAAGGGAAAAACAAATGACACCTTATTTGAATAAAATGATAGATTAAATTAAAATAAGCAAAATAAGAAATGAGAGAGAAGTCAAAATTCAACAAGAAATAATGTAATAAAAGAACATATAGAAAACAAATTAAGATAGAAAACAAAAATGGAAAGTTAAACAAAAAAGGGTAATGAAGAGTTAGAAAAAGAAATAAGTGGAAGCAAATAATGTTGTTAAACAGTAAATGTGGAACCAGCTACAAGACTGGATAGGACTGAATATTACATGTATAAATGCATGTTAAACTAGCAGACGTACTTTGTGGAAGTATTAAATTGTTAAAGGTACATTGCAGCATTTACCACCTTGTATGCAAATTTATGGGTTTATTAGAAAATGTATACATTTCAAATCATGATTTCTCTTAATTTATTAGATATTTTAGGTTTATATATTTTTATTTGTATAGGGGATGTAATGAAGTGGGAGAATTTATACAAGGCTTACACAGATTAGTTTTGATGGTTGGGAGTGTGGCCTAATGGTTAAGGTGTTTGCCTTACAAACACAAGGTGCAGGGTTTGAGTCTCACAAGGGATAATTAGCTAGGCTTAAAATGGCTCGCAAGGGCAGTTAGCCTAGTACTAATCTAATCTATGAATCTAGGACTTAAAGTGGGTACAAAGGTGAATTTTTTGGATGTTTCATTGGAAGGTGTGGTTAATGGTACTATAAAAGATTTATAGAAAATTTGAACAATCATATCTTACATGGAGAAAAATGGTCATCCCCCATACGTTAAAATCTATACCATATGGTGAATTTTAAGACTAAAGATTATGTTGTGATAGAGGATTGTAATTATGAATTAGAGAAAGCTATTCAGAGGTTTTATAACAGGGGTATAAAACAGAGATGGTAAGGGATGATATTAGAAGGTTACATGAGGGGCAGAGAAATGAGCAATATGTGGGAGGTAGAGTGGGTAGAAGAGAGGCAAGAGCCCATGTTTTTGTTACAAAATACTATTCAATCTTTTCAAAAATAAGGTGTAAGGTTAGATATTTTTGGGGGAGTTTTAGAAAGATGTAATAATTTATCAGTAGATATCCACCCCAAATTTCTTACATGAGGGAAAAATAAAATGATTTTGTGGTGCATGGTAGATTTAGCATGCCCACAGTAAATAGAACAGATGAGTTTATGCTAAAGGAGCATTTCCCTCTGGGAAATGTTCATGTCAATTTATAGTGAATAGTTTCACAAAAATTAATGGGAAGGAGTTTCAAGTGAAAGGTACTTCTGGGTGTGAAAGTGAAGGGGTGATAATCTGCTTAAAACGTCCATGTGAAAAAATTTGTTAGAGAAACTTCTTTTACTTTCTCCATCAAGTTAAAAGAACTTATTAGAGACATTAAAAAGGTAGGCTAGAAAGTCCCATTGCACTTCATTTTCAAAAATAACATAATGAAAGCCCATTAGCTTTAAAAGCTACTGTGTTGGGGCAAAGTAATAATGCTTGTATTAAATGTAAAATAAAAAAGTTGTGGAGAAAAATTTCTAAATAAAAGTAAGATTCCTAACACTTTATCCCCCAAATGTCTCAATATGGAGTGTAATTTGAAAGGTATTTAGTAATACTCAACTGATTAATGGTGTAATTAAATGTGGTTATTTACTAGGTTTTATGGGAAAATGGGAATATACTCTGTAAAGGCTTATTAGCCAAAGCTCTAGAGATTTTGCAAGTCAGATGTAATTTTAATAAAGGGATTTGGCATTTCAAAACTCTGGCCAGAGAAACATGAAGTTAGGGAATTCACATGGAAAAGAAGGGGAAAAGGCAGACATAATGACTTGGAGACAAATAGTTTTAAACAACCCAGATAAGAGTTTTAGAAAGATCGTAGAGAAAAAAAAAACTAGAAAAATAAATATATTAGAAAAAAAAACTATTTGGAAAAAGAGAAAAGGAAGTAAAGAATTAAATAATAATGAAAGAAACTGTAGCCAATATAATGAGTAAGAAAACAAAACTCAAAATTATTGCAGGTGATTTAAGCAAAGCACTTGACAGGATCCAGTACAAAATTTTGAAGGACATAATTTAATTTATTTTATTTATCCAACATTTGTTGGCCGGGAAAGTCAAACTTGGAACAAAGCTAATTTTCAGAGGAGGCCCAGGGGGAAACGCTCCAGATGCATAGCTTTGTAATGAATGAAAGAAGTGAGAAAATAAAAAAATATTTATTTCAGTGTAGGACAATAATAAAGAGAAAGCAGTGGTGAATGGTTGGATAAGTCAAGAAATTGATTTAAGTGGTACAAGAGACAAGGATGTCCAGAGAGTAGTATTCTAACACATCATTAAGAATAGCAGAACACAGGACCATAGAAGGAATTAAAATACTAGTTATGTTTTCTTATACAGATGATATAGTCTTGACAAAAAAATAAATAAAGAATGAATGGAGGTAGTGATTATGCAACTTAATACTTTAGGGCTATATGCCGGAGTAAAAATAGGGACAAAAGTAAAAGGTCTAGGAATAAAGAGGTTAAATAGGAAATATTAAGTTTAACAAAGAAGCAACAGAAATACTGGCTATAAAATTTGGTACTGAGCTAGTTAGAATGCAACAACGGGATAACAATACATAAATGGAGGACATGCAAGATATATATATATATATATATATATATATATATATATATATATATATATATATATATATATATATATATATATTAAACTCTAAACTTCTATACGAAAGAAACAGAAATAAAAAAAACAAAACTAACTGAAAGGATTCACACTGAAGCCAAACTGTTGATTAGCGCTTTCATCCTTTAATGTGTGTAAGGACTTCTTCAGATCTAACAAATAAAACTCAGAAACAGTTTAAATAGGGTGCACTTCTACATCATAAAGTAATTAAAACAGCTTGGTGAAAAAAACTAAGAAACAGACCAATAGTAAACCTTAAAAGAAACAGCCAATGTACATACTACATTTTTCTGTAACTGTAAAGCATTAGTAGTATAAAAAGATGCATGAAACAGGCAATGAAAAGTAATTAGTAGTGTCGAATAAACCAGTCACTACATTGCTTTAACAACCATTGTTCAATTTGGAGCTGCTTCTTAGTTATTTGTTGTTCAAGCAATGTTGTGATTAGTTCACTCTACACTACAAATTATTTTTGAGTAGTTATTTTGTGCATGCTTTTTTACCCTATTGATGCTTTGTATTAACAGAAAAAGGCAATATGTACATTGGCTGATTGCTTTAACAACCAGTAACTAAGAACAAGTTCAAAACAATGTAGTGACTGGTTTATTCGACACTACTAATTACTTTTCATTGCCTGTTTTCATGCATCTTTTTATACTACTAATGCTTTACAGTTACAGAAAAATGTAGTATGTACATTGGCTGTTTCTTTTAAGGTTTACTATTGGTCTGTTTCTTAGTTTTTTTCACCAAGCTGTTTTAATTACTTTATGACGTAGAAGTGCACCCTATTTAAACTGTTTGAGTTTTATTTGTTAGATCTGAAGAAGTCCTTACACACATTAAAGGATGAAAGCGCTAATCAACAGTTTGGCTTCAGTGTGAATCCTTTCAGTTAAGCTTTGTTTTTTTATTTTTTTTATTTGTTTCTTTCGTATAGAAGTTTAGAGTTTAATGTACTAGAATACTTCTTCTTTAGAGAGATAGAGAGATAGAGAGATAGAGAGATAGAGAGATAGAGAGATAGAGAGATAGAGAGATAGAGAGATAGAGAGATAGAGAGATAGAGAGATAGAGAGATAGAGAGATAGAGAGATAGAGAGATAGAGAGATAGAGAGAATCTATGTTTATATATATATATATATATATATATATATATATATATATATATATATATATATATATATATATATATAATCTATGTTTTATATATATATATAAAATCTATGTTATATATTGTATATAATCTATGTTCATACTAGACTAACTGCCCTTGCGAGCCATTTTAAGCCTAGCCAATTATCCCTTGAAAGACTCAAACCCTGCACCTTCTGTTTGTAAGGTAAACACCTTAACTATTAGGTCACCCTCCCAACCCTAAAAGGTTGCTCCCCTCCAAAGTAATTACACACAAACACAGTTATCAAGTGCAGGATTCAAACCCCTACCTAACTACTTCATGATACTAGAGGAATACGCATTAACACGACGCGCTATACACATTACTGTGTAATCATATATAGAAAGAGAGAGGAGTCCAAATGGAGAGATGAAAAGTCAGCAAGCAAAGGAGAGTAGTAGTGCTGAAATTGAATTCATCCACAAGTGTTGGCGAGTACCTTCATAAGGTGGACCCGGTTTTCTACAAACTCTCACCAAGGTGACACAGATATATAGAATATATTATGGATAGAAGTAGGTTAAAAAAAAAAAATATATATATATATATATATATATATATATATATATATATATATATATATAGCTGGGTGCACAAGTCCCAGGAAAAAAAAAAAATGTCCAATCCTGGCAGGTGCAGACTGGAAAAAATGACAGTCTAGAATCCTCAAAATATGGAAACAATTGAGGCCAGGTCAGGCCCTGTTGTAGAAGTCCACAAAAACAGAGTGGACTGTTGAGAATAAGAAAGAAGAAATTATGTATTGTTATTTTTATGCAAAAAAAAAAAAATTCCAGACACACAATACAAAAAGATTAATAGATAAAGTTGGAGGAAAGAAAAATATTTCCGCAAGAAAAACTGTCAGAAGCTTCAAATAAAAATTTGTGGTCATTAATACAACAGATTTTTGAAAAACAGTATACAGACCAAGAAACTTTGATCTGTTTGGAAAAAGAAGCACCTGAGGAAGTACGAAATTAAACAAAACCTAGACATTTTTGAAAAGTATAAAAAAGAAATATGGACGTGGGAAAGAGATTTGATATGGTGCAATATTTATGCAAAAGTGAAAGCCAAATTAAACAAAGAAGGCAGCCCAAGATATATTTAAAGAAATGCAGGCTAAGGCATCCAGAAATGGAAAGTTTCACAATAAAAAAAGATCACAAAGAGGGAATATAGAAATGCAGATTAGTAAAGAAGTGAAAAAAAAGTCTTGGAGTGCCTGCAAAGTGAAGGATTTGATGTAGGTCTACATGGTGTAATATCCATGCAAAGGAGAAAGCAAAACTAAAATACAAGAGCAGCAGCATCAAAGATATTTGGAGAAATACAAGAAAAGGAATCTGGACATGGAAAACTTTACAATACAAAAAAGACAACGAGGAAAAGTAGAAAAGGAGATTAGTAATGGAGGAGTTAAACAGAAAATGAGGTTATGGAGTACCTCCAAAGTGAAGGATTCAGTGTAGAAAATCTAATTCAGAAAGCACCACAAAAGGACAGAGCAATGGAACTCCAAATTATGGAAAAACCAATGGAACGGGAAGCAATTGGTCAGGTGCCATATGAAAATAAATATTTTGGATCCTTCCAGAGGAAGCAAAGTATAAACATTCACTTGAAGCTGGATGGTAAGAGAAGTAACAGGAAAACGTGGAAACTCTGACACAGTTTATGTAGAGGACTAACAGGCCAGTTAGTTCTGGTATGACAGAGCAATGGCTGGCATAGGATGAAATGCACTAGAACTTTCTACAGAATGCCCGCAGGAAATAGAAAACAAAAAATGTGCCCTCAGTTTTCAAGAAAACGAATTAAGAGAAGAGTTGCTTGACGGACATATTAAGATCAGTGAAAGAAACAGATTGCAGAAGGTGAATAAAACCCCAAAAGTCAGAAGTTTGATAAAACAAATGAGGACAATAAATTAGGACTGTCCGCAAAGATCCATGCAATACAACAGAAGTAAACAGGATATATTACTGTGCAGCTAAATTAATAACTGATAAAGTTATACCACAAGAACCCATGGTAGGGAGGGAGAGAAAGGGGAGAAACCAAATCCTACCATGGAAGTAATGAATGGAGAAAATTATAAAGCAACTAAAACAAGTAGGGTCACTGTTAGAACAGATCAACAAAAATACTTAGAAAGATAGGCGCGATAAAAGCAATGCCCAGTGTTAGAACAGATAGGGATCCATCATGCACTATCACAAAATTAACTAAAATCTCAGCACAGGCAGAAAAAACTACGCAGATAAATATAAAGGAAGAGTCCAAAATAAGCAATTTATTGACAACCCAAAAAAAGTTTGATAGAGAATTGGGAAATAAGGTAAAGAATTGAAAGACTACCCAAAAAAGAATAGATACATTTTGGGAGAAGTATCTATGAAGATCCTGTGGAACATAAAGATGCTAAATGAATAGAAGTAAAAGAAAGAATAAATTTAAAGGTACAGGATATGAAATGGGAAGTAGCAACAGCTAGAGAGATTGAAACAAAAGTTAAGAAAAACCTCAAACTGGAAAACCGCAGGCCCAGATTCAGTACCCAACTTGTGGTTAAAAGTATTAACATCTTTGCATGAAGGATCTAGCCATGAGTATGGACTGTTAATACATGCACCCCGAATAGACACCAAGCTGGATAACAGGAAAAACAATGCTCCTACTTAAAGAATAAACCTGCAAGCTACCCTAAAAATCATAGGCCAATAACTTGCCTTCCAACAACACACAAACTGTACACTGGAATTGATGCCGACAAAGTCTATAGTCATTTAGAAGAAAACTCAATTATGGCAATAGAACAAAAGGGCAATAAAAGAAAGTCTTATAGAACAAAGGATCATTTGCTTTTAAATAAAGTCGTAGTGGAGAACTGTACAAAGGGGAAGAGTAGTATGGCATGGACCGACCTACAAAAAAGCATTTTATAGTACCCCACATTCATGAATAAAAGGTATGCTTAAAAATATACAAGATACACCCTACACTGATCAACTACATCACAGTGATCATGAAACAGTGGCATACCACTCTGCAATTAAGCCATGATAAAAGGACAAATTATTATTCCAAGGATAAAATTCAGAGGTGAGATTCCAGGGTGACTGTCGCCCTTATTCCGCCTTGCCCTTAACATGTTAAACTGTGTACTTAACAGCTTAGGCCACGCCTATAATTTGGCACCTAAAAAAACAACAAAGTGTAAACACTTATCTTCTCTTTGGTTGACTATTTAAAACTGTATAGCTCATCAGATGAGGAATTGAAAGTACAACTGCAAGTTGTCACTTTTTCAGCGGATACAAGAATGTCATTTGGTCTTGATAAATGTGCCAAAGCAACCTTTAAAGCAGGAAAACTGCAGCACCAAGAAATCTTTTCTTTAGGACAAGAATGTGATATAAAAGAACTTTAGCATGAGGGAGTGTACAAATATTTGGGAATTGAAGGATCAGCAATACATCATGAACAAAATGTGAATAAAACTTAGTACGGAGTACTTTACAAGACAAATTAATTCTGAAAATAGCACTGGCATACAAGAACTAAATCCAAGCTATAAACCAATTTCCTCTTCCTGTCCCAACTTAGTTTTGGAGTGAATGACTGGCCCCAAAACATGTTTGATAGATTAGACAGGAAAACCAGAAGGATGCTTCATGCTCACCAAATAAGTTATAAAACAAATCAGTGCAAACCAAGAGTATATATTCCCCATTCCAAAGGAGGGATGGGCCTCCTTGAAATTTATTACACGTACAGATCTGCAATTGTGGGACTCCCCACATCTGCTGACCTCACAAAACCCAAATGTAGTGAAAATTTTGAAACAGGAGGAGAATAAATCTAAGGATGACTTCCCTGCTTAGGTTAGCAGAAGGATATCTGCATCAAGCAGGAATGGAACTAAAACCACAAGTCGATTAAAACAGACAGCAACTGAATGTGCAAAATAAATAAATACATAAATAAATAAATAAATGATTTTATATATATATATATATATATATATATATATATATATATATATATATATATATATACGGTGAAGGACCAGAAGAAATGTGGAAAATGCATAGAGTTGCAAGTATAGAAAACTTCTGGAAGAACCTCATGTTTATCAGGAATGAACGCAGGAATGGTTAAGGAGAAGCAAATTCAAACCAACAGATGAAAGGTTAATACTGGCGGCACAAGATTATATCGATTGAACATGTGGGAGAAACAGACAAATGTAGGTTTTGTAAAACAGAATTGGAAAGTTTCACACCTCATTGCTGGTTGCGACATACTAAATGGCAGAAGGACTGTATACTGAAAGGCATACTGTGGCAAGACGGTTGCACTGGGGATTGTACAAACATTATGGTATTGAAGTGGCTGAAAGGCACCGAAAACATGAGGCACAAAGCATCATAGAAAATGCTAAAGTCTACATCACATATGATCATCCATTATCAACAGTTCAAAAGGCAGATGTTAGAAAACAGAATATTGTTGTCCAAGAATAGAAAAAAAAAAAAAAAAAACTAACACTGATCTTTGAAAACCACCACACCCAGTGACTACAGTGTCCTGCGTAGAGAGAGAAAGTCCTAAAATATCAGGATTTGCAAGCAGAAACTAGAGCAATGTGGAAGAAAGATTCCCATGACAGTTCCAATTGTAGTAGGAGTGACGGGTCTTATAAAAAAGAAACTACAATCATATTTAGATATGCTACCAATACATGTAACTCTGTAAGAATTGCAGGAGTCATTACTAGGCACACTGCGGGTGCTGCGAAGAGCACTTTTGGCTGATATCAAAAAGAGTGAAACAATACTAATTTCATGAATTTTAAGATCGTACTTTGACTTAGAAATGGGGTCCATTCCAGTCATGGTATTAGAAACCCAAAAGATTTGGAGAAATGAAAAAGAAAGGAAGTGCATTTAATAAATTCTGTTTTATTGGGTAAAACTACACATCTACTGAGCGTATTTATAGTTCCTATAAAATATGAAAATAATTTAACGTCCATTGTGTTTTCATTTATATGGTGAGCTACTGGAAAGAGGGGTGCTGTATGTTAAAGAAAAGGAAAGAAGATTGAAGAAGAAATATGGACATAGGAAAGATTTAATATGGTGCAATACTTATGCAAAGGAGAAAGCAAAACTAATTAATACAAAAAGAGCAGCACCAAAGATATTTGAAGAGAAATACAGGCAAAAGCATCCAGATATTTTTGTATTGTAAAATTTCCCATAAGAAAACAGAGGAAAAGCAGAAAAAAAGAGGAGAGGATTAGCAATGAAGAAGTTAAAGAAAATAGAAACCGAGACTATGGATTACCTGCAAAGTGAAGGATTTAGTGTAGAAAATCTAACTTTGATATCATAGCAGGACAGAGCAATAAATCCCAAATTAAGGAGAAACCAATGGAGCAGGAAACATCTGATCATTTGCCATATGAAGATACTTTAGAACCTTCCATAGGAAGCCAGTACAAAAAGTTCAGCTGGAGTTGAACAAGGCAATGAATAGGAAACTGTGGCAACTCTTTGACGCAGTCAGTGTTGTGGAATGACAGGCCAGTGAGTTCCCATATGATAGAGCAATGGATGACACAGGATGAAACTAAAGAGAATGTAGCACAGGAAGATGTTGTGAAACTACCTATGGAATGCCAGCAGGAAAGAGAACAAAGAGTGTGCCCTCAGTTTAGAGGAAAATGATCTATGAAGAGTTGATTGATTAAACAGAGATGGACAGACATTTAATTTATCCAACATTTGTTTACCGGGAAAGTCAGACTAGGGCAGAGCCTATTTTCAGCAGAGGCCCAGGGAGCAACGCTCCGCACGCGTGTCTTTAGAATGTGGGAAGAAACCGGAGTACCCTGAGGAAACCCACACAAATGCAAGGACTACATGCAGACTCCACACAGAAGGCACCCCAGCTAAGAATCGAAATGGAGAACCTCTTGCTGTGAAGTGACATTAAACACTGCACCACTGTGCCGCCCCAAAATAATGTATGAAGATCGATGAAAGACTACATAAAGTCAATAAAACCAAAAAGTTAGAAGTTTGATAAAAGAAAGGAACACAGTAATTAGGACTGTTCATAGAATGGGATACAACTTAAATACAATAGGATATATTACTGTGCAGCTAAATAAATGGATAAAATCTTACCACAAAAAAATACAGGGCAGCAAGAGAAAGGAAGGGGAGAAATTAAATGCCTTCATGGAAGTATCAACTAGAGAAAACTACAAGGCAATTAAGACAAGAGGTGTCAAGAGTACAGAAGAGGGAACAAAACAAAAAATACTCAAATATAGACGTGATAAAAAACAACGAACAGTTTTAGAATAGATCAGGATCTATCATGCACTATCACAAATAGTAAACTAAAAATACCAGCACAGAAAAGCTTAGAAGATATGCAGATAAATATAAAAAGGAAAAGTACACAATAAGTATTTTATTGATAATGCAAAACAGTTTTGCAAAGAATTAGGAAACTAGACAAAAGGAATTGAAATATCCAAAAATAGAAAAAAAATGCATACATTTTGGAGAAATATGTCTGAAGATCTTGTGGTATATTACAAAGATGCTAAATGGATAGAAGTAAAAGAATAAGAAGTTCAAATGTACAGGGTATGAAAAGGGATGAAGTAACGGCCAGAGAGACTGAAACAAAGTTAAGAAAAGTTCTTAATTGGAAAACCCCAGGCCCAGATGCAGTACCTAACTTCTGGCAAAAAGTATTAACACCTTTACGGTTAGGAAAATGCATAATGGCAATGTGCATGCTTAGTACATTAAAGGCTTAAAAGGGTTAATACATTTATTCTGTTCATACTGCATGAATCTGCACAGCTATTAGAAACTTAATAAAAGACACTTTATTCTGCTTATGCAATGAAAATATGTGCAGCTACCGGAAACTTAGAGACTTTCTATTTCTGCTTATGCCATGAGAAATGTGCAGCTGCTAGAAGTCTTGATAAAGAAAACAATAGATGTTTGAAAGCTTAAACCATAGTCAGCACTACTTGTACCAAAGCTAGAAATGTACCTTGTATCTAGACAAAATGTATTGCATGTATTAGAACTGTACAATGGAAGACTTTTAAGAGACAAGGTGGGCTAAAATAAGCCCAAGGCCAGGTTGTTTTTCTCAAATGTTTTTGCAAGACAGCAACAATCTGACCATGTCAGCAATAAGCCTGGTAACATTTTCTGTGTAACAAAGAAAGCTGTATCCAACTAGGTCAGCAGTAGATTAGTAACATTTTCTATGTGACACGAAGAGAACTGTATAAGAATAACATACTGACCACCAGAAAGTCAGACAAACCTTGTACCTACATGCTTTGTCTCCTTGCTGCAAGTAATAAAGGGTGCCTTGCTTGAACCTAACGTGTATTGATCTTTGAAGTTTTTCCTTTTACAGACTGGTCCTTCAGACCGGAACCCTCTCTTCGCCTCGGATCAGACGGCCAGGTGTCCGAAACCGTACAGGGAAGAAACAAA